>NW_017732242.1:22758-30857 GCF_001890085.2 Hipposideros armiger | reverse complement strand
TTAAAACAACAATCCCCAAAGAATTCAGTGTAAGGATTTCACATGACATTATCATATTCTTGTGCAGCTGTTTATAAATAAGCAATCTGTTTAAAAAAATTCATAAAAAAATACAGAGATGAAACTTCAGAAAATGCCACACATGGGTATCCTCATTTTTTCCTTTCTGACCAATCTTTCTGCTTTTATTCTCTTAGTTGGGGCAAGGAGGAGATGTAGGCTGATGGGCAACACATTTAAAGCAAAAGGTTTCCTTTGCTCACAAATCAGAAATGGCATTCTCAGTTCTATATGTATCCTTTTCCATCAGGTTGATATTTTATCCTGTAGTGAGTATAAATAAGTATGTACAGTTATACATCACTTGTCAACTAAACCATACCCCGAACAAACCATTTGGTGACATTTAGACTCAAAGCACTCAAAAGGAGTCAACGTTTTTTATTGTAAATGAACCCAAATTAGATTATTTTCCATTACAAAGTTTGTCGGCTGTAAAATTTGGCTATTGTCGAAAGTCACAAGAGGAGGCATCAATCTTTATATTAAAATGGGAAGAGGGGGTTTCAGAAGAAGATAAAAGAAAGACAAAAAAATCTTTAGGGCTACTTTTGTGAGCCATTTTCTTTTTTGCTAACACACCCTGCGCTGGTAAAAAAAATCTGCAAGCAAATTCACTAAGTACTTCTCATAATATTTCTAGTAAAGGTAGAACATTTTCTGCCTCAGGAAAAATCTTAGTCTCGTGATGCAAGACATCCTTGAAAAGGGCAAGGCTGTACATTCAGTGTATTCCCTGCCATTTCCCAATATCCTAGCATGAAAGTCATTCATGACAAAGATGTGCATCCAACTGGAGATATATAATGCACGGCTTTATCGAATACAGTGAAGTTGTATATTTTCTCTCTCTGTGATTGTTTGATGAGAAAGGTGTTTTATGTTATACTCACACTTGACCACCAGACTTGAGATTTTTTTTTTTTTAAGATTTTATTGGGGAATTGGGGAAGGGGAACCGTGTTGGGGAACTGGGGAGGGGGACCAGCCAAGTTGTTGTTCTTCAGTTCTTCAGTCTTTGTTGTGGAGGGCGCCAGTCACCATCTGGCTTCCCATTGGCAGCTTGTGGCCTCTAAGCTCAAGGTGCTGTGTTCAATCTTAGTTGCGGGTGGGCATAGTCACCATCCCATGTGGGAGTCCAACCAGCAGCCTTGTTGTTAAGAGAGCAATGCTCTATCCACTGAGCCATCCTGGTGACAGCTCAGCTCAAGGTGCCAATTTCAATCTTAGTTGCGGGTGGGCATAGCCTACCATCAAACAGGCAATTTTGTTGTTACACCAGCTGAGCCATCCTGCCACCTGTTGGCAGCTCAGTGACAGCTCAGCTTGGAGCGCAGCATCACTGGCCCATGTGGGAATTGAACCAGCGGCCCTGTTGCTCAGAGCTCAGCTCTTAAGCCAACTCTTAACCAACTGAGCCACTCGGCCGGCCCCCCAGACTTTAGATTTTGATGTCTGTCCTCCTTCCTTCCCCTCAAAGGCGTATTGAATGTCTATGTGTAGAGTGAATGTACATCCTAGTTTACTGGGGAGAGTTCCAACTGCCACCTATAGACTCAATGCCTGAGTGAAGTCAGTGCCCCTTTTAACTCTCAAATATATCACATTTAGTTTTATAGTCATCCTAGCTATAGGTGGCACTACATTAAATGGAATGTCATAGTAAAGAAGACACTGCCCTTGGCCTCAAAGGATTTAGAAAGATATGCAGGTAAACAAAAAATTGCAGAAATTTTCACCCACTTTTATTTCCCATTTTATATGATATCTCCCTCTATCTTTCCCCTTCTGAATTGTAGCCACCACCTTTTCCAATGGTCCAAATGTGAATATGACTTGGTTTTATAACTAGTACAAGACTATGTTTAATGTTGTGCCAAAATTCCAATGGTTGTTTTGGTGAACAAATCACAACAAAATGTCTACAAAGAACCATGTAAAAGTTTTACAGGTCAGTTTTCTGGGTTGCTCCCTTCTTAAGTACAAAACGATGTTAAAGTACAGTTGGGTTTTCTGCAAAGGATTAGTTCCCACTCATAACTAAATGGCTGCCTCTTTCTTCACTGGCCTAAAGCTGCCTTTTCTTTCTTCAATAGCATAAAGTATGTCTGTCCTGCAAGTTACAAGCCTATTTTCCAATACCTCTGTATTTAATATACCCCTTTCAAATCCCTCCATCTTTTTAAATCCAACTGGCACTCTAAGGTTCTGAATCTTAGGATAATTTTAGTAATCCTAGATAATCGAGAGGCTAAACTCTGAATTTTTTAATGAGTATATTATTTTTAAAGTACCTGGGTATTGGTACTTCATCAACTCAATAGCAACACTGCAAGCGATAAGTTAATAGCGACAAAAATGATGAATATTAATTTAGGCCAGAAGTAATTAAATTTATTATCTTCTAAAAAAAATGTCTCTGCAGATAATAACTAAACAGCACGATAGTTAAAAATAACAAACAAACCCAGGATATCTTCATTAAATAGATAGTTTTTCTCTCATCAAAAGAGGCAAAGCATTTTAGAGCCTTATAAATATGCAAATCCTATATTTTATGAGACTTCAGAATAAAAAAATTAAAGTTCTATTAGTGTATAATTATACAAATTATTTTTTCAAAGAAAACTTAGAGTTGCTATTAAAGAAACTTTTGATTTCTGTAAAGACAATTATTTTGACTGAATGAATATGCAATTCTACAATTAGCTACTGATCACAGTGTCATAGTGTCACAAGTTTTCCAAAACTTGTGGGAAAAAAGTGTGCGTATTTTTTTTATGTCAATCAAAACCAATGTTACTTTGAAGTTTATAGCTTGAAATACCATAAAACAAAATGGTGGAGAAGGACAAAGGGGGAATCAGTAAAATGAGAGATCAATTTTTCTAATTCCAAGCCTAAAACAAACATTTTGAAGAAAAACAAAGCACTGCACTTCCATAAACGTTAGTAACTGACAGTGCGCTGTTTCAGCTCCTTCTTTAGCTCTCCATCCCTCTCTTTCCAACTCCACGCACCAGACTACTGGCTGCTTTATCAACTCATTTTCATGTTTTTACTGCAGTCTTCTTCCTTGTTCTGTCTTAAAAATGTCCTCCCAATTTCACCAATTCCCTACTCAAATTTCAAATTCACCAGTGTCCTCTCTTTTAGGAAACCTTCCCAGATGTGCTATTTATTCCCTTTGCTGCCAAAAAAAGTAAAAAAAAATAAATAAAAAAAAATCAAAATAACCTCTTCCCACTTCTTCCTCTGTGCTAACACAGTAATATGTATACTTATCTTGTTGGCTTACAGTTAGCTATTTTCACATTTATTTCTATGAAATCCCTTGGAAAAGGATTGAATGTTATTTGCCTCAAGAATCTCAATTCCTTAAGCAGTGCCTGGCACAGTTAGCACAGAGCAATTACATATTTATTGAAAGATAAAATTATTGAAACTATGCTTTTTTTTCTTATAGAACATATAGCATCAATATAAAAACCGAACAAATGATTTAAAATACCATGTCTATTGATTCTTGGGAAAATATACATGCTACGTTTTTCATCATAATATGAAAGAACATCTAATATGGATTAAAAAAGTTTCAAAATTAATTACCAATTCAAGATATTAAACACAAATTTACAGATGTTATAACTGATAAAATTATGGATACTTAGAGAAATAAAAGTTAAATAATTTGGAGAGGTATTTTAATTATAATATTGAATACTTAAAATGTATTACTAATTAATCAATCAAAGTAAAAAGAGTCTTTTTTGGCCTTTTTGACCAGTCTATCCAAATTAATATTGTGTACACTATGGTTTCTCTTGTATTTTCATAAATTAAATAAGATGTTGTTTATTTGCATAATAAGCCTGTTAAAAGTGTACTAAAGACATCTGTAGTTAAAAAAGTGTGAAAACTCTTCTTTTTCATGTTGAAATAATAGACACATCCATCTGCAATGTGAAACAATTATTGGAAAAATAAAACATTTTAAAGGTAAATCATTTCTGTATTTTAAAATAGGCTAGGCGCTATGCTTTTAACAAGGGCTTAACAAATTTGGAAAAAAGGTTATTTCCAGGCTTTTATATATGAAAGTTCAGCTAATACAACAAATTCTGTTAGCTTTAAAAATAACAGCATTATATTGCTGGCATACTTAACAGAGGATTAAGGAGTCACCTTTTGTGTTGCACAAATACTAACGTGATTATTTTCTACCTCTAATTTTCTCAGTCTGTCACTACTTGACAGATTATTTACATTGCACATAGCCGCTGAAATCTCCTGGTATCATCCAAGGTGTTAGTAAATCCACTCATTTATACTTTATCAGCATAAATAATTTATTGCAAACTCTCTAATATTATGCAATAGTGGGCTTGACATTTCACTCAAGAGTATTCTGGGATGCAGCAGAAGGTAGGGAATGTAATAAAAGTGTAGCATGTGAAGACAGGATGCTGAGGGGCAGACTTCATGCTGTAACCTATTGGTGACCAATCTTAATTAGCTAAGCTACCTTAGGCAGGAAGGAACTAGGCCAGGCCATGAACCCTCAATTCTCCTTGTGGTCCTAGGTTTTGGGCCCTCCCCACTGCTTCCTCCTTCATGGTCTTACAGAGGTGAAGGCGGTCGTGGGGAGGTAAGAAGCTCTCTAGCTGCCAGGTTTGCAGGTGCTATCAGCTGGGCATGGGGTCCCCACTCTAGTCCTTGGCTGGTTAAGGCCTACAAGAACTTGGGCCTTCATTGCAGCATCTTCAGATAGGAATTACTGGAATCTTAGAGCATACCATCCGTTCTATAATAAACATCACTGATAAGCATCATAAGAAAACCATGAATAAGTATGGAACACATCCCTACTAGTACGATGCAAGGCACACTCTTACAGGGCATCACTTCATAAATTCTTAGAAGATAACATTGCATGACTCTCCAAGTTGGACAACTTTATTAAATTAACCTACTAGCAAAAACAACTTCCTCACTAGAAAACATACATATTCATCCTTGATTATAAAAAGTCAAAGCAAAGTATTGTTGCCCTCTGAAAATATTCTTAAGTTAATCCTAACTTTATATAAGTCCGTATATTAGGAATGTGCAGGAAATTAGGCATATTCATTTCAAACCAAATCTTTCAAAATACAGATATAAATCAATAGCATTTACATTTCAAAACTAACATAGAAACACTGAATCCTTTCTATTTCTGGCACCTATTTACGTTGAAGACACATAGAACTGTGAACACACCTCGATGTGCTTGTAAACACAAACACAAAATTTTAAAAACAGTTTTAATTATTTTTCTCTATACTTCAATGTAAATGATGCTGGAAATAAAAATGTTTTTATGTGCTGAGCTATTTATTCATATTCTTTTCCTCTTAGTCTCCTTATCTTTTTCATTGCCATTTCCATTTCTACTTCCTTTCTAGTTATTTTCTCATTATATTGACCTCTGATACTCTAATTTTATACTCATTTCTAACTAAGTAAAAATATTGCTAATTGATACGCCACTTATTCAGAATGTTTGATAAATCATACACAGCCTAGTTTTCCTGCTTCATTTATTCAAACCATAATAATATATAAAAAACAAAGCACTTAGCTTAAATTGTTGAAAATATAGAATTAATAAGACATAAATGTATAAATAAAAAGTCCATATTTTACTTCATTAAAATGAAGGTGATATCTGAAAAGTGTCATAAAATTGGTAAATGGGGAGACTGCATGACCAGCTTTGTGGTCTGTTCCAAAAGAAATACAAAAAATATAAGAAAATTTACTGCCCTTAAAACATTTAGATTCTTGTTGAAAGACATAAAACAACATATAATGCCATGATAATAATGATATTAGCAAACCAATTGCAATGATAGCAACAAAAATAATAATAAAAATAAAACAGTAATTATTATTATTGAATGTTTCTATGTACCATGCATTTACATATTTTATTATGTTTAACCTTTACAAAAATCTTTATTTTAGGTAGGAGAAAAATTATATTTAGCAAATTTAAGTTACTTGCTCAAGATTACACAATAAGCAACAAAGCTAAAATCTAAAATAAAGTTTGCTTGACTCAAAAGTATATTATTTTGTTACATACTTCCAAAAAGAAATTCTGAAAATTATACTAAAAATTGTGGCTAAAGTGTCCAGCAATACTTCAAAAATGGGTTATGCTATGACTTAGATTCTGAAGGAGGGAGGATATTTTAGGAAAATGGAAGATAGAGGAAGAATATTTTGGGTGTTTAAACATGAGAAATGAGATGAATGAGAAGTGTTTCTAATATTCTATTTATTTACACAATTAAACACTGTTTAAACTTTTTACTAGTTCATAATAGGCTTGCTCCATGGTGAAGCTTTTTGTGGGCAATTTTAATTGTGAAAGACAAACAGCAGGACTTTTATTTTCTGAAAGGAGTGTGCCTAAATTTGAACTGAACTGAGATCAGATATTAAACAGTCATTAGAAAAATACCATAATTCTTTGTGGACTAAGAGGAAAGACTAAACTTAATGATCTCTTCATTGGTTTTAGTGAAATTAATCATCATATTTTATTGGGTCCAAATCACAAATTCAATTGAGTATTGGTTACTTGACATAAGTACTTTCCCTTAAAGAGACAAGGAAAGATATCTGCTTACCTTGTATTACATGTGAGTTGTCTTTCAAGAAGAAGTTATACAGGTATTTGGGAATAAAAGCAGACATACACGCGTAAGCCAAGGCTAAGAAAGAATAAGATAAAGGTATATAACAAATTAGTTAACGAGGTTAACGACCAGTAGTCATTCACTCACTTATTACACATTGCTTGAATCTACTATTAAACAAGAGTTATGTTAATAAATGCTGGGAACACAAAACTAAAGGGAAAAAAATAGTCTTCTCTTTAAAAAAGAAAATATTTTGGACAACAATAGATAACCACCTACTAACTTTTAAAATTCAAACTACTGCAGAAATCATTATCCCACAATAATAAAAACCTTATTATCTGAACTTTATAATGTTTTAAATCTCTAAACATGATCATTATTAATGCAGTATACAATCCCAAGATTCTTAATTTTTGTTGATGCAAAGAAAAGAGCCTCAGAACTTGGATTTAGGAATACCAGTCATAAATTGTTCTTTCAAACACAGATTGCTTACTATTCTTGTATCAGAATGTGTGATAACAGACTTTGCCTAATTAAACAGCAAATTCCAGTCTAGATAATAAGCAATGATACAGTAGAGCAGTGCATTTTTAAACCAATTCAAACTGTAAAATTTTAGTTCTCTAGGATTATGCTATCTGTACTAATTTCCAGAAATCTGTGCAAAATCTGACATGAAATGGAGTTTGAAAAAAATATATTCTGAAATTGAGGCTTCTAAAGATTCATACTATATATGATAAACACTTTCTATATGTGATGTCCTTAGAGATTTGAGTCAGTTAAGTTTAACAAATATTTACTGAAAAATCTACTATAAAAAAGGCATTATATAATAACAGGGGAATGGAAAAAAACAATCATTAAAATATACCATAAAAAAAGCTGTTAACCAAAAAGAGGGTTGCTATATTAGTATACAAATAACTAGAATATAAAATACGCATATACACAAATACATTCCTGAAAAAGAAAGTGGTGTGTTTAGAAGGGAGAATAAGAAAAGTCTTTATTAAGGAGGTAGTGGTTGAAATTACAGGCTTTAGAGATACAAGACCAACAACGATTTCTTTATAAATTGTTTACAAAGTATACACAGACTAAATCTAATCTCTAAAAGAAGTAAAACTTTTCCCCAATGTTTCATAAAAATGGTGACCAAAGTAGATGAATGTATTAGAATAATCAATAAGATTCTCCATAAATTTCTAGTCATTCAGTCTTACAACTGAAGCTCTCCAATAATAAATTAATTCTTTACATCCTCTAAAATTAGTCTAACAGATTATTTCAAAGAAATTATATATTTCCTAGGAGTATATCCTAGGAATAAAGCAAGAA
>NW_017732242.1:14599-19078 GCF_001890085.2 Hipposideros armiger | reverse complement strand
TGTTTTTACTTTTTAATTTTATGTACTATGAACACATATCATTTTTATAATTACATGTTAATCAGAAAAGATAGGTCATAAGAATTAGTCTTCTCATGACATTCAAGAATCCCTAAGAATTACCAATGAAACGAATAATAAGGATGCATACGGGCTGTTACAACACTTCGCATTTTGGAATCCCTACCTTTAGCAGCCTGTCAAAGAGAATGATTCTGTTTAGTTGGTACTCGGTGTCCCTCTCTCGGATAATTAAAGGGAGAGTGGCAGCTGCAGACAACTCATTACTGCTATTTGAATGAGGTAAATTAGACTGGCTGTAAAAGAGAAAAAGCAGAAAAAATGACAAAATGTACAAATTTTTTTAAAAAACACCATATTATGTGTTCTTTTTACAAAGTACTTTTCAAAGAAAATAGTTAAGCATCTTACCAATCTAACATAAACAGAAAAGGAAAATAAGTGGAAAAGGATGCTATACATACTTACTCATCTTCAAGTAGTGGGTAAAATGCTTCCCCACCAACATCTTTTAATCTCTGTGAATTTAAAGAGAAAATAGAGAAAATATTTATGTATGAGGATTTCAGACAGAAACACCAATCTGTGTTTAAAAGGAAAAATAATGAATTCATAAAGATACCAAAAAAGGTATAAAATACAATCTAAAATTCATTCCCATCATAAACATGCAAATATATTATGTAACTAGTGATTAAGTTTAGTTGTGAAGACTAAATTTTTGTATTTTGATTTTTTTCTACTTGCAGATGTCTCTTGTAAATGAATGTTAGACAACTACTATGGTATTTTCCAAATACAATTAGGAATTACTAAAATTAGTATAAAATTTAATAAATGGAAAAGATCTTTTAAAATTACATGCAGGTTATTAAAAAGATACTTTTAAAATACATATCTCTTAATTAAAAGCTCGTTAGGTTTATTTTTACTTTGACATTAATACAAATTAAGACAAAAGTAAGATGCTAATAAAAAGGATTCAAATTTCTCAAATCATACTTTGAACACGTATGATTCAAATACCTAATAAAACANTACCTTATTCAGTTCTGTGCACTACCTTTATATAGATTAAGCATTATAAACACTATCCATCCCTCATGGCTTACTGTGGGAGAGTAACTGACAGTGACTGGCACATAGTATATGCCCAATAAAAATCAGGTGTTATCATTAATATTATTATGAGTCAAAGAGATAAATATACTAATAGAAAAATGTAAAAATGATAGAAGGCTTGGGACATCGTCCCATCTCTGACCCAGTGCATTTTGGCAATCACTTAACATCTTCAGGCATGTTTCCTCATCTGGGAGATTTGTCTTAGGCATTTCTTTGGTAGCATGAAAAAAATTCTTTAAACATTGTGAAGTGAAATACAAAAATATGACATATTCCTTTTATTGATAATATTACTGTTTATATGTTGTCATGTTGAAAGAATATACATAAATTTATATTTGTTAGGAAGATATAGAACTATAAAATGGACAGAGCTAGGAAAAATAATAGCTTCATTTTAAGTTTGGCCAGAAACAGAGAATTAAAATATTTTTAAAATACTGTTCATTACAACAAATTCAAATATAGCACTGGGTGGAATGAGTTTCTCATTCATAGATCTATCAATGACCATAAAAGTAATGAGAAAGGTAAAAAATCAAGGGTATGGAACATTAAAAATACATTTTTTACAGATAATAAATTAAATGAACAGTTTAGAGTGGTATCCTATTCCCTAATTCCTAATAAAGTTTATGTTAAGCATAAACTTTAAATCATTAAATTGTGAGAATATTAATATTAACTAGCCCAAAATTATTTATGGTATAAAATTATTTTATTGTTTTTCTAAGCACTGAAAAAATGTACCCACAAAGATTACTACTGCACAAAATATTCTTCCTGCTTTTGCAATTAGTGTGTGACAAATTGTCTCATTAAGTACCATGCATTTAAATAAAAACTACTACGCATTTAGACAAAGTTTAAAAAGAAGTTCTCATATAAACCTCTCAAAAAAATGGATCATAGCTTTAGTGTTAACTTTCTAAAAGCCAAGGATGTTTTGATATTTCGTTTTAATTTTTGAAACTGTCAGTCATGCAATATGCTAATACTTCAAAAAGAGTCTTAAAAATTGGAAAGTAAAGTTACCTTGCCAATACACAAGATCAGGATGGGATACCACCCAGGCTTTCAACACACGCCTAAATTTTGCATGACCTTCTGGTGATGATAACAGTTCATCATACTGATGGCAACGAGGAATATCCACTTCAATCTGTAAACAGCAAAACAATAAGGTAGAACTGTAATAGCATGATCTCCAATAAACCCCAATGTAAGGAAAAGGAGAGACTGTATTACAAATTTCAGAACAGAGAACTTATATAATTCTGGTGTTTTATATTTATACTATGCAAATAACAAAAAGGTTGTACACTTAAACAAGAAAAACAGACCAATTCTTTTGAAAAGGTATGTATTAATACAGTTTCCAAAAAAACTTCCTTTACAACCCCGTCTAAATAAAGGGCAAATTCTTCAGTTAAAAAAGTACAACTATTAAGAAAAATTACTTGGCCTAAACTCCTTTAAGAAACAGTTCTAACTCACTAACCGATGACAAGAATCATGCTTACTCTAATACCATATGCATGTGATAGCTGCTGAGTATTCATAATGAAAGGAAAATAATTCCTCTTTTCTTATTTAAAGATTTAGCAAAATTATCTTAAGTCGCTTAAAAAAATTTAAGCCATACTTGTCTATCTGTAGGAATTGGAGTATCTTTATCAATTGCATCATATTTGGCATGAATGGCCCCCTGCAAAAAATAAGAGAGGGTAATATTAATTCATTATATCTTTGATAAATTATTAATTTAGGCAAAATATACTTCTTATAAACCCACCCAATTATTGATAGGCATATGAAAACCCAAACTATACCTCTTAAAAAAAATTCTCTACATTTTTGATTATCTGTGATGAAAGTCTGTGACAATTTGCCATTTTGTTGAGGCAGACATTTGAATTACACATACCAGACGACAAATGTATTGGATGAGTCACTTAGCCAATGAGTATGCTTAGCCAAACCACCTAGCCTCCACAACACAACACAGCCTTGTTGCTCCCTATTCGTGTTATCTCAAGCATAGTAAGTTTCATAAGGAAATTAAAAGAAAAAAAATTAGGGGGAACAGGAGGAGCCATGTCACAAGAAATTTTCCTGTAAAACTTGGTAATGAAACCAAAAATAAAATGGGACTGTTTAAAGGAGTGGTAGGGGCCGACTGAGTGGCTCAGTTGGTTAAGAGCTCACTCAGGAGTGCGAGCTCTGAGCAACAGGGTCACTGGTTTGATTCCTGGCCCGAGCTGAGCTGCCAACAGGTGGCAGGATGGCTCAGCTAAAAAAAGAAAAAAAACAAAAAAGGAGTGGTGGGTCAGAACCAGGAAGTAGAAGTTTGAAATAAATGAAAGAGTGAAATATCACGTAGTATGGAATCATTAAGGCACTAAAGGGATCATTTAGTTATACCAATACAGAAGGAATAACTGAATAAACCACTTTAAATTTTAGTCTTGTTCAATAGGACTAAGCATGGAACAACTCTTATTACTCTGGTTTCATAATGGTGTAGAAAGAGCCTGGAATTTGGGGTTCGAACTACATCATTATTTGCTGTAGCAGCTTCTCTGGTGCATCTACTTAATGACAGATTTGGACAGCCTGACCTCAGAAGTCCTCTTGAACTTCAGCATTATATGGCTCTAGAATACTAACTATCAACGTATGGGATGGAACAACAGGCATTCTTCTAAAGCAACCACCAAATCAAAGATGTTTATAGGCTCTCATCAAAGGAATCAAGAATAAATAAAACTCTTTTAACAAGGAGTTGAAAAGGGTTACAAATGGTTGAGGAAACTCAGGAAAAAAAATGCGTGATGGATACACATAAGATATTGATAAAAGAATATGTGAAGGCAGGGTGACAAAGAAATTGGAAATGAAAAAATCTGGCCAGGATTTGGCCCCTGATCATGACTGTGGTCACCAGAGTTCTCTATTCGTACTGCAAGTCACCTAATGACTTTGTGACCCTCTCTTTTCCTCACCGTCACAGACTAGGTTTTGTAGAAGAAAAAGTAGCTATTTGTCTTGGTAGCATGGTTCTTGTGGGATAGGTGTGCGAAAAAGCACAAAATTATACTCATGATTTTTGACAAGGCTCAAATTAGAGTGGAAGATTTCTCCAAACATAGACAGAACTACTTATGAACAGGCAATCCTACTTCTAAATAAACACACTTTATAGGCAGGATAATACACCTATAACTCGTATATATTGATATAGTCTTAAAATATTCTGATACAAAGATTAATAATCAAGATCATTTCTATGAGCCCCATTTGAATGAAATATTAAATAACATAAATCTAAGG
>NW_017732242.1:0-8919 GCF_001890085.2 Hipposideros armiger | reverse complement strand
AAGAAAAATTATAATGATGGTAACTTCTCAGGAAAAAGAACATTGAATCATAAATGCAAGAAATTTATTTAGAATTTCAGAAAATTACTTTTGAGAATTTATATATCCTTCAAACCATTTATTCTTGGAATTTCTATCATTTTATTTCCTGATTTTCTACTTAATTAAATATGTGAGCAGTCTAGCTGAAGTTAATGTTTAAAAATTAGTTTAAGAGGGAAAAAAAGTAGATAACCAATGGTCTATTCAAATCATTAACCCCAAAATATAACATATGATCAGCAGATGATTTCTAAGTTAACTACAATGAACAAATCTAGTGCAAAAACCTAAAATTAAAATTATAAAGTATTGGTGGAAACTAGAGATTCAGGTTTACTTCTTTATGAATAAATATCAACAGCAATGGAACAGGAAAAACTTTGTCCCTTAGGCTGTATTGTTATTTAACTTTCAATCTAATTAATAGGATGATGTCCAGGATCCTACACAGTTCTGTAGATTTTTCTCAACAGTTACTTAGCTCCATAATGATCTCTAGGACAAGCAGTGAGGTCATGGCGTACATTTACATTTACAAATATAATTGGAAATAGAATATGGTTTTTATTAATAGGCACACTAGTTGATTAATTCTCTTGAATATTAATGTTTCTGACTTGTACATTTTTCATTTATTGCACATCAATTATTACAAGATATTCCATAATAAAAATTTTACTTCAAATAGAGGATAAAACAAATTATAAAAAATGTTTAATAAAAATATTGATGGGAATTCTGCAATTTGATATTTAAGCCAAAAGAATAAGGTATTGACTTCCAATTGCTTTCATAATCATTTAGTTGAAATGTCTCCCAAACATTTTTCTTAATTATTACTAGATATTTTTCATGTCCAAAATTTTTCTTTGCTTACTTGGGAAGTGTGCAGATAGGTGGTTTGGATCGAATGATTTCCTTGTTGACAAGCTCTTTCTCCAAGTCACCTCCAGCTAAACACCAAAGGTAATACACTTCTTCAATAGATCTTTCGGCCAGGTAATCGCTGTTTATATCTATTAATGGCAAATTAAAGAGAATCATAGCGATCTCACTTTCTGTTTTTTTAAAAGGCAGCAGACTGTAACAGCTAATATTCTAAAAAAGTAAAAGCTGCAAAACATAGTAAAATATCCTTTAAAATATTCATATTACAAAATGCACAGAGGTTGAAATGAAGATATATATATGACATACAAATACATGGAGGGTGCCAAAAAAGTGTATACGCATTTTAAGAGATTTTATACACACACGCGCGCGCGCGCACGCACATCAGGCTCTGCGGGAAAGGAATAAGGGCAGAAACGAGCACATGGGAGGGCAACCAACACAAACTGTCTCATCCTTCATGTCTGGAGTTAATTGCATTGGCATGAATACTACTTGAAGATAGTGTGTGGAACATAGTAGGATCTCAATAAATATTTGTCTGAATGACTGTTTAAAGTCACTACTTCCTGCTATAACTTATCTCATAACTTTTTAGTATAAGAGTAACATATTGGTGTCACTAAAACACACATTCTGAGAGTTGTAATTTTCATGGAGAAATAAAGAGAAAAGTTGATATTCTTTTATAATGTAGAATGTAATAGTATTGACTTCCTATCAATAGTATGATTTTTAGAGATCATTTATAATAAATTATATATAATGTAATATAAAAATGTTGATGTAATGAGGACCTGGTTTATGCATTAAGATTTGAGATGAAAACAGGACTTTGCTTTACATGATACATTTTTTTTGTGGTGCTACTTCCTTAAAATTCTTGCTCTGAAGTAATTTAAATTTAAAGGATTGAAATGTTAGGTTAGTTTTATTTTAAACACATCCAGAATTATCTTTTCATTCCAAGATAAGTGTCCATAAAGTCTCACTAATGTATTATATATGAGTATATTGTTGATAAATTTAAAACTGAAGCCAGGAGAAGGGTGCTTCCTTTAAACACCAGGCTTACATTATTGCCTGTGTCTCACGTATCATTACCTTTACACAGCTGACTGATATCCTCAGGCAGAGTTAAATCAGCACATCTCAGGGATGAAGAAAACAGACTGGCAGGTTTGATAAAGGGAGTGTATAACAGTGACACTTCACTGAACACACTGTCCTGCATCAATTCATCTGGGGTTGGCCTTGAGAAACACATTTGAAATACAGAGCATGAATGAAAGTCATTAAAAATTTCCTAGAATAATAACACACTTTCAAGGGGACAGTTAAAAATATTAAGTGTCTCCTTAGCACAGAACATAGTCAAGCTCTCCTTGGCAGAGTCTAGATGTTCACCTTTCTATAACCACGTGAGCAGGAAATGCTGAATTTTCTCCCTTTGTTTTCCTTTTTTGCACCTTATGATCTATCAACATTATTACATATGAGCATCTCAATTTTTTACTTTTAGCTTGACAACCACGTACCTGCTTTACTAAATATCTTAAATAATAAAACTGAAAACTAATGATAGCTCTTGGTTTTCTTTCTATCCTCTTAATNAAAAAAGTTTTCATTCTCTCTTAATCTCCTACACTGTCATTTTAATTGTCTAAAAAAATAATTTTCTAAAAGATTAATATATTAAGCTTCTAAAAATTTTGATTTCAACAATACTTGTATCTTGTGTAAAATTTTAAACGGCCCCCATATCTTATAAAACTAAATATAAACTTCTCAATTTAACATTCAAAGTCTCCTAGGGTATGGCTTCATTCCATCTTTTCAGTCTAAATGCTTATTTACTATTTATCTACCCTGCGGTGACCACAGCATACACATGATAGTTAAATTTGATTACTTGCAAAACAGTGAACACACTCTGCCTGCTCAGGCTTACAGGCTTGATTCATGTTCCCTACCAGTGGTTTTTTTCTTCATGTCTATCAAAATTCTATATATCCATTATTTCATCTTCACTCCTGAATGTCAATTTTGTGAGTTAAAGCAGTCAAAATTCAAACTTACTTTCTCCCAGCACTTTATTGGCATTGTCCCATTGTTTTCTTGCTTCCACTCTGCAAAGAAGTTAAGTGCCAATCTAATTTTCATTTTTGTAGGCAGTATGTCTTTTCACTCTGTTTCAGATTTTCTCATTAACATCAGTGCTCAGTAAAGGCAATTTAGTGTTTTGGTTACGAGTACAGCTTTGGATGCAGGTTGATGGGTACAAATCTGCTCAACTACTTACTATTATGTAACAGACAGGTTGCTTAACCTCTCTGTACCTCAATTTCCTAATCTGTAAAGTAAAACATAAATAATTAGATAAACTTCATAAGACTGGTGTGATAATTGATTGAGGCAATAGGTGAAAAAATATTAGAAAACTACCTGCCTCTTGATAAGTGCTCATGAAATGTCACCTATTATTTTATTAACAGTTACCACCTAAAAGTTTAAAATAGGACTTCTAGGTATTTGTTGTTGTTGTTTGCATGTTTTGTTTTGGTTTTCATTCCCTTTGTAAGGTAATTAGTAGGTTCTTTCAAACCTCGGACTTTACGCTCTGCTTCAGACATTACTATAAGATGGATATTAGAACATCTGAATCTATCGTCCCTGTCTTTTAAAATTTATTTTATATTTTGAAATTCTTTATCTCTTTGTGTCACATTTTAGGAGAATTACTCAATTTCATCTCTACATTCAGTCTGTTCAGTTTACTATGATCTATCTATTTAGTTCTTTATTTCAATAATAATTTTTCTCTTAAAACTCTTAGCTGGTTCTTGTTCTTTTCAGCAAATATTACTGAGTCATCGTTTCTATAATTGTTTCATGAATGAAAATGTTTTTTTTATCTTTAAAGAACATGTATATTTATTTTAAAGTCTTTTCTATAGTATAAATTCTTCTATTGTTTCTTTTTTATTGTACAGTTTATCTTTAGATGGTTGGTGTTTTTAGGAATGTACTCATGTTTTAAATTCAGAATGTTTTTTATTTTATTTTATTGGGGAACAGCCATACTCATTGGTTACATACTGCTTTCATGCTAGAATGGCATAGTTGACTCTTTTAAGGAGGGCACAGCTCACAGTGGCCCATGCGGGGATCGAACTGGCAACCTTGGTGTTATCAGCACCATGTTCTAACCAACTTAGTTAACTGGTCAGAATTCTATACATCTTTTGGACTATGGAAACTTCTGGGTGGTAGAGTGATGTACTGACTTTCTGTACCTATGGCAAGAGCTTCCTAGCAAAATGGTCTTGGTATAGCTTCTCATCTAGTTCCTTAAAATTTCTAGTGTGCCCAAAGTTCACTGTGTTAGTATTTTATACAAATCTAAGGGTTTGATGAGGCAGAGGAAAATTTAGGCTTATGTTCAATTTACCATCCTTAAACAAGACTGTCTAAACGTTGAGTACCACTTAAAATGTCATGAAGCCATACGACGGAATTAGTATCTCCTTTCTTGGCATTCACACAGCTCTGTGTGTTTGTCTTCAAAGTTTATGGATCTAAGTTAAATTATAAACTCTCACAGTGTGTCTTAATCCCAGTTTATCCCTTGTTGCATTTNGTTAAAGATCTCAGTGTAATCCTAAACTCTTAATAATACTGACCTCTTGGAAGGGTGGAAGGTAAGGCACTTCTTCAAAAGATCTATCACATTTTCAGGAAGCTCCTGGTAAATAAAGAGAGAAAAAAAACTAATGTGATCCATTTAAAAAATATATTTTACTCAACTGATTGCTAATCTACGGTGTTTTGATTTTTTAAAAAGTCTTTATTTGAACTTTATCCAAATTTATATTAGTTTTTCACTTTGTGAAAAAAACTAATATCGATACAGAAATAAACTCAGCTTTAAAATAACTGTCTATTGGGTTCCCAAAATGCAAAATAAACAAATTTTCAATAACAGATTAATGACAAACCTTTATAATGTCCAGACAACCATGCTCTTCAGCCAGAACTATTACAGTGTCATCTATACAGTCTATAAAACAGAAAAATTATGTGAATTAATGCTGCGTTTCTAATTTATCAGACTAACCGGGTACTGAACTCCAATATATATATATATAATTTTTTTTAATTGTGTAATGAGTTTGGGAACTTCTAATATTAAAAAGCTTGTGACTGTTTAAACTTTCCTTACATATTTGCCAAAAATAAAGACTTCACATATTAAATATTAATTGAATCAAAGATATTGAAAGATAGCTTAAATTTAAGTGAGATAAAGCAGCAATTCAAGGAGGTAAAGACTCTTGCTCTTTTGCATGCTCTCTACATACACATATTACTCTTTAAAAAGACTTACTTTTTCATAATTATTAATTTACTTTTATTATATACAATTTGGAGAATGTACACATATTTCTCTGAGGATTTAAAATACAAATAGTTTGTAGACCACATTTAGAAATCCCTGAGACTCCTTAACAGAGCTATTATCAATCTTTAAAATTAAATATGGTAAATATGAGAAAATTTTATGCAATTTTATTTACAATTCATTATTAGTTAATACTTATTAATACTATTCTTTACATATTCTTACCTGTAAACCCTATTTATCTGTACACCAATGTGTCATTCTTTTACATGAAGTGCTCTGTCACTGTTTTTCTGTCCTTTTTTACCACACATGCTTAATTTATTCCACTCTCAAGTAGATTACACAAATTTTTATAAATTAGAATCATACATATTTGGATCTAATATATATATGTAAAATATATGAGCTTTTTATAAGGAAAAGATAAACATTCTTTCTCAGTCATATTCACCACACATGAGTTATTAAACAGAAAGCTCAAAAGTTAATATATATTGTCTGAAGGTAAACTTGCAAAGAGAAGTATAATTTCATATTCTCACATTTTGATTTCACAAGTTAGTTTACTTGGCTAGATCATGAAGCTAATTTTATATCCATCCATGTTATTATTCCTTGGTAAATAAGAAAAGCTCCACTATAATACTTCAGAAGGCACTTAAGTTGTCCTATTATAATGCTTACCGCTGATCATGAGAAAATTGAAGAGGATATTTTAGTGTATTCACTATTTTAGACAAACACATCCTTACTGTGTATGAATACTAACTATCACAGGGGATTATATTTGTAGTTGAAAGATAAATTGTGTGACACTTACCCAAGGTAAGCAACAATTTTAGTCTTTCAGAAATATCCAAGCTCTGAAATAATTTTCTTCCCTAAATAAAATGGGAAAAGAATTCAAGTTAACACTGCATCTTTTTTCTAGGGAGATATNTCAACCTAATTCTTAGCTATAGTAAAAATTAATGATTTTTTTCAAAATATTTTGAAAATCCATTGGAAGACAGAAACAATTGATAAATAATAAAAATTTCTGCCTCAAAAGACCTCCCAGTCCAAGTAAAGTAGACAAATTTGACAAATGTTAGAAGAGGAGAGGAGAGCATAGAAGACTGGGACCTAAGGCTGGCAGGTATTTGGAGGTAGGCTCAACAGGCCGTTAGCTGTCCTTCCAAAATTACTGTCATCTTGGACATGACAAATGGTTAGTTGTCCCTCCAATTCCACTCTCAACTTTTTCTCAATATTTAGGTGTCCTGCTAAAGGCTACACTTCATAATTTCTCTTGTACCTCTATGTGGCCACATGAGTAAATTGTCACCAGTGAAAGTAGAGCTGATAATTGCAAGTTTTAGGTCATAATCTTAAAGACAGTTACCATGAACTCACTCCTTTCCTTATGGCTAAAAAAAGGTGAGAGAGAAAACTTTGGATACTATATGTTCAGAACTGTGGAGCCATCCCTGATAGCCTAGGTCCCTGCATGACATTGTGGAATAAAGCCCACCCTCCCCTTGCTGGACAGTTACTTGAGGGAGAAAAATATCTATGTTCTTTAAGCTATTACATTTTTAATTCCTTTGCTTTTTGTTTGTTTTTATTTTATTTTTTTATTGTAAAATAAACATTTTAATTAGTTTCAGCTGTACAACACAGTACCCCTCAAAGTGACACCCCCCTCCCCCAATCCGCCACCCCACTCCTCCCCCATATCATACACATCTATTACAATTCCATTGACTGGACTCCCACACTATACTCCATGTCCCGTGACTATATATATATATATTCAATTATAGTCGACATACAATATTATACAACATCAGCTTCAGGTGTACAGTACAGTGATCAAGCCTCTTCCCCATACATGAAGTGGTATCCCTAACAAGACATGTGACCATTTGACACCCTACAAAATATTTACATTATTAATTATATTCCCCAAACTGTCTTTCATATCCTTGAGGCAATATTGTAGTTATCTATTTANGAAAAATTATTGGTGACATGTCTTTTAAAATGTTGCATAATATTTAAATTTAAACATTTCATATATCTGTGATTGTTACATTTTAGTTTGACATCAATCATTGTTACTTTTTAAAAATGTGTGTATTTTATTTAAATTACAGTTGACATTCAATATTATATTAGTTTCAAGAGTATAGCATAGTAGTTAGACATTTAAATTACTTCCCAAGTGATCCCCTGATAAGTCTAGTACCCACCTGGCATCACACATAGTTATTACAATATTATTGACTGTATTCCCTCTGCTATACTTTACATCCCCGTGACTATTTTGTAAGCATTGTTATTTTTTAGACCCACACATCCCTGGATGTCTAGAGGGTTTCCAGGCTAACAGGAGTCTTATTTGATTAGCAGTCTAAGATCCCTCCTAGGAAAGATTCATATTACCCTTTCATTTACCCAACTAATTCATATATATATATATATATATATATATATATATATATATATATATATATATATATTACGATTTACGATCCAGGTTGTCTTTTGTCTCTACTGAGAAACATTCCATGAACTCCTTCCCCCTCTTACAATGTCTTAGATAGCCATACTTTGTGCTCCCATAACACCTGGCATATTTATTTTAAGACACGTACATTATATTTTAATTGTTTCCTTATTAGTGAGCTTCAGGGAGCTCCTCGGAATGAAGTCTGGAATCAAACTTGTAACTTCAATGATTATGTGTGGAGCAACTATTGTATGCCAAATTGCATTTTCTACCACTAGTTAATTTGGGCAAATTACTTAACCAACTTAAGCCTCACTTTTCTCATGTATAAATGTGGAATATTAACTGTTCTTGCCACCCAAGTTGCAGTAAGGGTTATTTAATGTATACAAAAATGCTTTGCATTGTTTTGCACAAAGAAAGTGCTTCATAAATGTTGACTATAATGTTTCTATTATTATAAACAAATTAAATTTATATGATCCTTCAAATAGACTTAGAATGAGAAGGCTTAAGAAAATAGGCTGGTCTTTATGTAGACAAGAAGTGAGTCTTTGATTTTTTTTTTTTTAATAAAAAAGAAAGGAAAAAAGTCTTTATCAAAGACAAGAAATTAGAACTACAGGTAGAGGGATGATTGAAAAAAGTTTTCATTCTCTCTTAATCTCCTACACTGTCATTTTAATTGTCTAAAAAAATAATTTTCTAAAAGATTAATATATTAAGCTTCTAAAAATTTTGATTTCAACAATACTTGTATCTTGTGTAAAATTTTAAACGGCCCCCATATCTTATAAAACTAAATATAAACTTCTCAATTTAACATTCAAAGTCTCCTAGGGTATGGCTTCATTCCATCTTTTCAGTCTAAATGCTTATTTACTATTTATCTACCCTGCGGTGACCACAGCATACACATGATAGTTAAATTTGATTACTTGCAAAACAGTGAACACACTCTGCCTGCTCAGGCTTACAGGCTTGATTCATGTTCCCTACCAGTGGTTTTTTTCTTCATGTCTATCAAAATTCTATATATCCATTATTTCATCTTCACTCCTGAATGTCAATTTTGTGAGTTAAAGCA
>NW_017732241.1:622787-623650 GCF_001890085.2 Hipposideros armiger | reverse complement strand
GTGGCTTTTCCCTGACAGACGCCAATAGAGGGCGCTCGAGGGAGGCTGCGAGGCTGGATGAGAAAGGGAGGACTTGCTGCTTGCTGGTTTTCCTGAGGGATCTCTGTTAGCTTGTGGTTCCTGTGAGTAGCACCTCAGGAAAGCTTTGTCCCCGTGATGGCAGCAGTTGTTCCTATAACAGCATTATCGCCTTCTCAGAGGTCTGAGTCCCAGGCCCATGAGGCCTCGCCTCTGAGCTCCGAGACAACAGCAATATCGGAGCAGAGACCTCTCCCAGAAGGCTGAGCTCAGGCCTGCAGGGCCATCTTCCCTTGTTCCTTTGTACACTCAGCTGTAGGGATGGCAGCAGCTTCCACAGTTGCCACTTCTCTTACACCTTGGAAGTCTTCTTTTACTCTTTTAATAGTTGGCAATTTTACACCTAAGTAAAGTTATTTATATTAAATGTTCTCTGTCAAATTCCTGGTGTGGTTTCTGTTTCCTATCTGGACCCTAATGCATCAAGTTTCCTAAGACTCCACCACTAATTAGATATTTAAAGAGGACTTCAACTGCTTCTTTCTAGCATCTCTAAATATTAAATGTGTCCCCCCCCAATTAACCATTTTTAAACAGTTCTTACTCTTGCTTTACATACCAATTCCCCTTATCATCCAAGAAAATGTATTCTCTCTGGTTTCTGTACATATTGTTTTAGAATGCCTTCTTTATGCCTTCTTGCTTGAAGTACCATTATCTATCAATCTTGCTTTTTCTTTCTGTTTCTTTCTTCCTTTCTTTCCTCCTTTCTTTTTTCTTTCTGTCTTTTACCTATCTTTCTTTATAATTTCTACTAGCTCTAAGCATATCTATTTATACAAATC
>NW_017732241.1:611681-618566 GCF_001890085.2 Hipposideros armiger | reverse complement strand
ATATCTATATATCTATATCTATATATATATTATATATTATATATTATATATTATATATTATATATTATATATATATATATTATATTTATATATAATATATATATATATTATATATATATATCTGGAATATAACATATCACAAATATATGCTAAATTTACACATATTTCTCCTATATTAGATCTAGTCTTCTTCAAATTAGGATCAGATCTTATTTTCTTTTGTATCATTAGTGGCAGGCAAATCATTTGTCCTCAATAACACTGATCAAATTCTGTGTGAGTTTTGTCCTTTTTAGATATGGAGATAAAAAAAGTATTTAGTATGCTATGTTATAAACATTCTTCTAAGAGTTTTCAATATCATCCAAGTTTCTCTAGAGCATTTAGAATCAGTGCTAATGACATGATAGAAACTCTTCAGGAGAGAACAAAACACTAGTAAAGAAATTTTTTATTTTCTTCTGTCTGATAGACAAACAGAAAAACAGATGGGTAAGTAGAAAAGAGGAATTAACATTAAGTAATTAAAAGTATTCCATGGTTAAGTTACTATAATTAACTGACATGATATGACATACAATACATAGAGAAAACTTCCATATATATATATGGCATTAATTATTAACAAAATATTTTAGAAAAATTAATTACGTTTTTTACAATTTTTGGGTAATATTTGTATCCTGTGCAATTTTCTAAATGCTCTTATTGGATGGCTGGGATGCCAGGGCCCATACAAAAAATTAAGAATGACTTCTTTAAATGTCTAGAGATTAAAGTTACCACAGAATTTCAACTTCTACAATGAATAAATGAATATTTGATATTATTTTATACATTTCTAGAGGTTTTTTTAACCAAAGTGAGTTGGTCTTTTCCTAACATTTGTCTAAGTCAGCAAGTAATCTAGGCAAAGATGAGTGAATTCATAGCTAAGACAGCTGAAGCTTAGAGAGAGGTTATATGACTCCTTCACAGACTACACTGACAGTGCATAGATCTGTACTTGGAAATTAGGTATCCTAACTCTGTGCATTATACACATAACCCCATATACCATAGCTACAACTATAGCTAGAATATAATTAGGGTTTGACTTCAACAAGAGAGAAAGATGTCTGGACTCCCGGTTTCAGCTCTGACATGTAGAGTTTGGAAGTTGTTTCTCCTGCCCATTACAACAAGAAAAAGCTAGACAAACTAAAAATCTATTACTTTTCTTGGATATGTCAGAAAATTGAGGTCAGAAGCATCACTTCAAAACCTGGAGAGACAGGCACATCCAGAGAGACACAGCCAAGATCTGTTTACTTGAAGCAAAATCCACTGGAGCTTTTGTGTTACAAACTGGTAGGCACACTTAAATGGTAATTTTAATAAATTACTAGAGGCTGAGTATGGACTAAATTGAGTATAAGAAACTCTTGGGGGCCACAGTGTTAGTAAGGCTCCATACTACAAGTAAAATTACTTGTAGGAACCCCCTAAAGTTCTCAACTGAAAAACCAAGGAAAATTCCCTCACTGTCAGGGGAAAGTAACCATTTTGAAATACATTAAAAGTGTTCTTCATATCAAAGGCCTACTCTGCAATGGCAAATATTAATCTAACTATATCAGTAATGACTTTGAATGTGAATGGCCTACATATAGCAATCAAAAGACAAAGATCATCTGAATGAGTAAAAAACCAAGACCCAACTATATGTTGCCTAGAAGACATCTACCTTAAATATAAAAACACACATAGGTATGCGACAACATGGATGGACCTAGAGGGTACTATGCTATGTAAAATAAGTCAGACTGAGAAATGAAAATACTGTTTGAACTCACGTATATGTGGAATCTAAAGAACTAAATAAATGACCAAACAAAACAGAAAAACATTAACAGATACAGAGAACAAACTGATGGCCGCCAGATAGGAGGAGGGTTGGGGAGCTGGGTGAGAAAGGTGAAGGCATTAGGAAGTACAAATTGGTAGTTCCAAGAGTCATGGGATGTAAAGTACAGACTGGGCAATAGTCAATAATATCGTAAATGCTATGCGTCGTGTTAGATAGGCACTAGACTTATAAGGGGGGATCATTTCATAAATCATACAAATGTCTAACCAATACACAGTACACCTGAAGCTAATATAAAATAATATTGAATGTCAACTATTATTTTTAAAAAAGTTATTGAGATATAAAGCACATCATAGGGAATATAATCAATAATATTGTAATAATGATGTACAGTGTCAGATGGGTAATTGACTTATGGGGTTATCACTTTGTGAGCCATGTAAATGTCTAATCACTTTTTTGTTTTGTACACCTGAAACTAATGAAAAATAAAAGAGAACTACAAAAATAACATGCTGGAAGACTCCAAGGTGCTTTTAATTATGTGAGTTGTATTTATTAATACTTACTGAATTCAAAGTTAAAACTGAGAGAATTTAAAATATTTATTGATTCTTAATAATAATAAAGGCACTTGGATTCTCATAAAAAAGAAATATGTATTTTAATTTAGAAAGATTTAACATCCAAAATAATGCGTGTGAGCATTTTTTGTGCAGTTAAATAGCTCGTCTTGAAGATTGGCTTTGGGATGCCACATTCTAAACTCTTGAGCACAATCTACAGAGCAGTCAGATGCCTACTCCTATCTGGCCAGGAATTCTTCTACCATTAGTTGTTGTTTATGTGGTAAATATGGGGGCACCGTTCCCAGATAAAAAACTATTTCCAACACCTTTGCCTGTTTTGCCCTAATATAATTAGTCCCTTTTAGCTTAATCTCATAGCAGAGTCATTTTCAAGAAACAATTTATAATTAATTCCATTCTTTATTTGTAATTCCCAAATGACTTTGAAAGGGACTCAAATATAAAGTTTACAGTAACCTTAGTAGAAGGTATCACCTGTTCTTTTATCTACTTTTGTAACACATTGCATCTTCCCTGGAACCTACCTCTTAAAAACCGTAGGGAGGGGCCGGCCGAGTGGCTCAGTTGGTTAAAAGCTCACTCAAGAGTGTGAGTTCTGAACAACAGTGGTTCGATGCCTGGCCCAAGCTGAGCTGCCACTGAGCTGCCAGCAGGTGGCAGGATGACTCAGCTAAGAAACAAACAAACAAAAAACCCTAGGGAAAAGTTTTCTCTGCTTCTCTGTCAAGCATGCCTTGTCTTCTGCCTCTCCTCACATCCACCTCCCTTCCTGTCTTCCCTTCTTAGCCATTCCCACTTGTCAGAAATTAATTCCTGCTTTGGGATTCAACTCAAATGTAATAAATCTCCCCTTTGAAACAGTTCCTGATCCTCTCATTGAGAATAAGTGTTTTCTTCTACTGCATTACAGTTGCATTTTTAGTTCACACCTCATTCATTCTTTCATGTTGCTTTCTCTCAATTATGCCTCACATGTCAATTATCCTTCCCATAGTTCCATCTCCCATTTCAATCTGAGTGCCTTGAGAGAAGGGACTATATCTTTTGTTCTGTTTTGCATGTAGGACTTGAACAAAAAATACTGATGAATTGTTGAATACTGATAAATTGTTGAATTAAACATGTCAGAGAAACTCAGGGAAATCTTCAGTAATTGTTTTATTTACATTTTTCATTGAAGACCTCTGAAAAATGAGTCTGTTTCCTTTGCTGATTTACAGCATCCCTGAACTTCTAATGATGATCTTTGAGAATTTCTGAGTCTTTATTCATTCAACAAATATTTACAGGGCTCCTATCAGGTGCCAGATTGTTCTAAGTGCTGGAGATGCCATGGTAAGCTAAAGTTCTTTCTTTTTTTCTTTTCTTTGNTTTTTAATCATTCAGTAGTGGGAATTAAAAGTATATATCACAATAGTACCCAATCAGAATTTATATAATTTTCATTTAGCTGATACCAAAGGAAGTGCAAATGGTCTTTGGATTCTAGGCCCCCAATGCTTCTTCCAATGGAAGAAGAAAAAGACCAGGGAAGAAATGGATAGATAAGGCATCACTATCAACAAATTACATAAGTCATTACAAACTCTTATGGGAGTTCATGAACCATTTTTAACAAGGATGAGGAGAAGCTATCACTACTATGTTTAACAGTACATCTCTACTAGGTTTAATAACCAAACAAGCCTTCCTTGGGAAACAGTAGTTTCTCACACTGGTAACTCAGGAGTATTGCACAAAGTTGCTATTCTGACCCCCAGTTTCATGATGCATTTTGGCAATAAGATGTGAAGAAGGAGGTTGGGATTCCAGGGTACATGTGGATTAAAGCTTTTGTTTTACAGGCAGGCTAACCTCTTAAAGGTGTGTCTGGCCAGACTCCTTCCCTCTCTCTCAAGTCTTTGAAGGTGGAGGGAGATTCAAACTAAGGGTCCATGCTCTTCTTCCTATACCGAGCCTCCACAAGGGCATCCATGGCCAAATCTGAGTGATTCCAGGATCAATTTTATTCTCTGAATACCTTTACTTCTGCTAAACGTGGAATATTTTTTGATATTAGTGTCCTTGATGATTAGAAATGCAATATGTCACTTTTTGTCTTTTACAGCTATTTTTCTTTTCAGAATTTCTTCCCTTTGCCTGCTATTTTCCTTCTTTGGGGTCTGAACTCTTGGCCACGAAGGGTGACATTGAAATAACACTGCTATCTATTTGAGCAAGCACAAAGGTTGTCCTGAGGACTTCCCTGTGCCATCTTATCTTCCTCAAGGTGAGGTCAAATGAGATCCTGAGCAGATTCCTGAATCCAGAGGGAAATTTAATTAAGTAACCTCAAGGCAATTTCCCATTCGGAGATTCTATGCCTTTATGAACTTACTCCTCATCATCTCTACAAGGTCAATTGACTTCACCTTTTTCTATACTTGCCACCTAGCAATATTAAGTATGACCTTGACCACAATAGGCCTGGCTGAGTAAGAAAGAGTTTAGTATTTCCAGGACTGGAAAAATAATTGACAGCGCATAACCATTTGGAGCTGAAGGAGCAGTGTCATTTCTGTCTGCAAGGGCAGGCACATTAAAACATAAAGGCTAATGTGTGGGCTCACAGAGCCCCACTAATCCTGGAACACCATAAGCTGCTTTGCAAATTTTATCATGAACTTGCAAAGCTTTTTTGCAACTCTCTGAAAATCACAGAATCACTAAAATGTTTGGTTGGAGGACCCGGTAAGGTCATTAAGTAACAGTGTTCATTAACCTGTCTCTAGTCAGCTTTTCTTAAAGCAGTCCTGAGAGAAGAGGATTCTCTTAGGGGAAAGACAGTCCATAGCCTCTTTTGTAGTCCCTCCTGTTAGAAAACACCTCAAAACATAGAATTTTTTTCTTATTGTTAAATTATACCTTTGTTAAAAAAACAAAACAAAAACCCATGAATTTAAATATTAAATAAAGCAACAGCCCACTGTTGTTAGAAGAAAAAATAAATNTCTTGTTTTGTCAGTCTTGCTATGGAGTCCGTAATTTATTTTTCTGTCATTGTTGTTGAAGGAAAAGCAGGAGGACAGGATGACTAGACTATTTCCTTCACATTGTAGCACTGTGAGCTGATAAGGGGTCATGAAATTGACAATATTTATTTATTTATTTATTTATTTATTTATTTATTTATTTATTTATTCATTCATTTATTTTAAGCTGAGCCATCCAGCTCAGTGGCTGCTCAGCTCGGGCCGGGACTCAAACCGCTGTTGCTCAGAGCTCAAACTCCTGAGCGAGCTCTTAACCAACTGAGCCACTCAGCCAGCCCTTTTACCATATTTATTTATGGATGTATATAAACAGTTTTATAATTATGTCCCATACACTCATTCTAATTTTTTCCCTATATGTCATAGTAGGCAATCAATGCAGAAAAAGATCAGCTTTCTTCAGTGAAACACAAGTGTTTGATTTTTCACAGAGATGGAAATGGGGCTTAATAGAGCCTTCCCTGCCATATTTAAAATTGAGTGTGACTTGCAGGGAAATGGGAAATGGAAATAGGGAAAGGTGACAAGTAAACTTTAAAATAACCTTCCAAATAAGCAAAACCGATCAAAGTTTTTCAAAAGAGGCATTCTAAATGCAAAAGGACCAGTACAAATAGAGAATCTCATCCTTTATAAGTTATATAAAAAAAAAAGTATGTTAAGAAATAGAATTCAAGCTTGATAGGCACACGTTTCTGTAGAGAATGAGTCAGTCAGTAGCTGTGATAAAAGATCTGAGCTGTTTTATCTGATTCTGCACCAGAGGTGATTTCGATCCACTGTTAAAAATAATTTGCATAAATATATTTTAAAAGCTGATTCAAAAAATGCATGTTAATATTTGTACTACAGAAGTTCTAGAACAAGATCATTTCCTATTGAGATACAGCTTTAATTGAGACAAGGAAACCTATTATCTTCCATAGTTAGTCCCAGTCAAAAATAAGTGTATTGACTAATAGCTCTGCTTTGTGCATAGCTATTAATCCTCTCTACTTACCAGTAGTTAAATAGTTAAAGAACCAAAGTGCTGGTAAGTTAACCAATGTTGATCCTACCTCCGTACTAGATAAGCAATTTAAGGCAAATCTTTCTCTGTCTCAATTATCATATCGGTACCTCCCCCATACAGTTGTAAAGAAAAACATGTGGAAAAGAGTAAATTTATGTATCTAAATCACTTAAACTCTCAATAAAATAAATGCTAATATTTTATTATATTTATTTTGATATTTTTTTTCTGGACTCTGTTAGAAGGAAAGCAGTTAATAAATCTCTGGTCATTAATTGGCCTTCCAACCTCCTCTCTGCCACTCTCTACACCTAAGTCAAGTTTTTATCAGACCATCACCAGATTAATTTTCCTTCAAGACATTTTTATTTAAATTATTATCCTATCCCCAGAACTTTA
>NW_017732241.1:576984-605076 GCF_001890085.2 Hipposideros armiger | reverse complement strand
CTCTAGCCAATCAAATAATCGTCTTTGTTTTATTTTAACACTTTCTCTATATAAATATTACCCCTGAATTATGTGAGTGGAGCACTCCTAACCATTTCCAGTTTGGTGCTGCCCAGTTCCAATAAATTTTTGCTCAAATAAACTCTTAAAATGTTTAAAAAACAAAACAAAACAAAAACTACACAGATAGGTAAAAAGTAAAGGGTTAAATAAAATGTCCTATGCTAATACTGATCAAAAGAAAGCTAGAATAGCTGTATTTATGTAAGACAAAACTCACTTCAAAGTAAAGGAAATTATCAGGGATAAAAGAGGAGGATAGCATAATGATAAAGGTATCAATTATAAAGAAAACATAAACACCCTTAACATATATGTACCTCACAACAGGGCATCAAACTATTTGAGACAAAAACTGATAGTAGAACAAGGGGAAATAGAAAAATTCACTGCTATGGTTGAAGACTTCCACACACCTCTGTCAGTCATTGATAGATCTATTAGGCAGAAAAAGAGCAAAGATATAGTTGAACTGAATAGCACTATCAATCAACTTGATCTAATTGACATTTATAGAGAAAGAAGTCTCAGCGATTCCAATGGGGGTGTGAAGTTAGAGCATCTCCTATTCACCTTATCTTGCTGGTGAGAGAGTGAGAGAGAGAGAGAGAGAGAGAGAGAGAGAGAGAGAGAGAGAGAGTTGTATCCAGCCCTACACTGGGCATAATACTGAAAGAATGTGTGGGTTGAACTAATATTTATTTCACCTGAGTGTTTAAAATATTCTGATGCCTTACCTATAGTTATTGTTAAAAAGGTTCTTTTTTAACTCCATATACCACTAGAGAACTGACGTTGAGCCTTTGCCTATTTTCTGGTGCCATGTTACCCACTGGCAAGACTCCTTGCTGTTATACATGTTTGGAATTACATACACTCACTACTTAATTCAAAGGGTGCTGACAAACCCCACTTGTACCGACAGGAAACCCCCACTGTTGGCTAGGCCTGCTGCATGGGCTGTGCACCCTGAACGCTGACTGCTCAGCTGCTGTCTGATTTTAGGGTGACCTCTCTGTTTGTCCTACCATGGGCTTCACCATGGCCCAGCAGATATATCCAGGTCCAAGCTCTCCTCAGCTTTTGCTTTTCTGAGCCTTCCATACTTCACTCTTTCATTCAAAATACTTACTATTTTACCACAATTGAAAATTGAGAACCTTACAATGAGTCTCTTTGAACAGAAACTGTATGACGCAATAACTAGTGACCACTTTGGAAAACATTGGATTGACAATTATACAGACCACTGGCAATCAGGATTAATCCGCCACTCTTATAAAGGTTTCAGTATCTTCACAGAATGCATTCCGCCTGAAGGTACGTGAGAAAGATTCTCAGTTTTGGGCCATGTTCAACAGCAAGAAAAAAATCCAAGCAGGGAAATTTTAGTCCAATATCACCTATTCAGGACATTGTCAAATTTCATTAGAACCATAAGGAACAGCATTTAAAACCTAGGCTATGAAGGGAAATTTGGTATATATTATTATATCATGTACCTATGACCTACAATTTACTCACTTATTAGTAACAAATACATGGATCGATTATACTGAACCCATCCACTGGCCTGAAAAAGAGAAAGCTCTTTCTTTTTTATTTCCTTCACTATCACATAAAGCATGATAGTTACGTTTGTGGGTTTGGGAATAAGACAAACTTGGAATCTTACATTTCTTATCCTCTCTAAGCCTCAATTTATCATCTATGAAATAATAATAAAATGACTGGTATTATAGGGTTCTTGTGAGAAGTAAGTAAAATAGCTCATGTAGAATATTTAGCTCAGTGCCTTGCACACAAAAAACTCTCAACAGAAGTTCATTGTGTCATCATTTTCCACTCAGGAAGCCAAGGTCAAAGGTTAGAGCCCATGTGTTATATAAACTCTGGGTATAAATTAGATCATCATGTGCTCCACAGGCATGTCTGGCTTAGGAAGAGCTACTCATGCTGTTATATTTGCATTGTCAATCTATATTTTCACCCCCTTTGGCTTCACTCTCCTGATCCTGTGACTTCTCTGATACAAGCTTCACCTCAAGGGCAGGTAAGACACTCCAGCAATACCAGCAGGCACAAGAAGAAAAATTTGCCCACCACTGGATCTTCTGTCTCTCAAGATCCCAGGCTTGAGAAAACTTCATAAGTCATTTGGCTGCCCAGCCTTGCTGCTCCACATGGGGCCTTTAACATGCTCCCAATGTAAATAAGCGTTTTCTCCTCAATTTGATCTTACTTGGTATCACGGCCTAAGATTTTTCTTTTGCAAACCAGACTAAAACATGACAGAATATTTCTGCTAATCAGGAAGGAAAAAAAATCGAGAAATCAGTGCTTCCTTCGTGGCAAGGAGTATGTTTTTAGTTGTCTGTACAACTGTGGGGTCTTTGGAAAAAGCAAATGCTTACTACCATTAAAATATCTAAAGTTGATGTGGTGTATCACATTAATTGATTTGCAGATGTTGAACCAACCTTGCGTACTAGGGATGAAACCCACTTGGTCATGATGTACGATCTTAATATATTGCTGAATTCTGTTTGCTAAGATTTTGTTGAGGATTTTTGCATCTATGTTCACCATGGCTCCCAATGGAGCTTCTTCCCATAATCTGGTAGCCTTTTAAACCTGAAGCTGTGTATTTCAAAATTTACAGTGCATAAAAATCATCTGACAGTGTTTAAATGTAGTCAACAAAAAGGTATTTACTGGCGATGTGTGTCAGGCACAGAGCAGGCTGTTCCTAGCAAATACTTCCTAATTGATAGGATCACATAACTACTGGCACACTTGAGTAGCTTTTTATTCAGTCCCTATGCTATGCAAGACTGTGCTAGGTGCTTTGAGGGGTATCAGAAAAATTCAGTGTGTGTTTTCACAACCCAGACAAACCCAGATTCAAACCTCAGCTCCACTATGAACTAGCTGTGTTAGTTTTGTTTTTCCTGTTGGGGCTTGCTCTAAAGACCACATGGAAGCCTTATTTTACTGTAGATAACTCTCATGCTTGTGGGGGAGCTTACACTGTAGCCTGGATCTGATACAGGGCGCTTTCATGCTTTGGACCCTGCTCAAAACTGACAGCCTTCCATGTCACCAGGTAAATGGGCCAGAGTAGTATCACCAAGTATGAAATATCCTATCTCCAAGCCCCAGGAACCTATAAGAGACTGTGCTCCCTTCCCAGTGGTAGAAGTTAAAAAATACATTCATTTGTCCTTAACTGATTTATGGGATGTCCTAAGGGTTGTCCATGGGCCAAATCCAGCCTGCTGCCTGTTTTTTTGTTAGCAAAGTTTCAGTTTTTTCACAGCCATGACCATTCACTTATGAATCATCTATAGCTATTTTCATGCTACACTGGCAAAGTTGAGTAGCTGTGATAGAGACTGTCCTGCAAAACTTAAAATATTTACTATCTGCCCTTTTGCAGAAAAAGCTTACAACACCTGCCCTAATGCTCTGAAGACTTAATAACTTCTCTAATGTGGTAGAAATCTGAATCTTTATGGGGTGCATGTACCATCCTTGGCAGTCCATATATTTTACCAAACCGAAACATAGTTGGCAAATTCTGCTCATCTGTTCTGATTAAATACGTTTATAAGCTGGCAAGGACACCCTCTGACTTTCAACTTAGTCTTAAATCAATAATTAATCACACTTAGCCTTACCCTGTCTGTGTCCAATGCATGAATAAGACCTAGCAATGGCTATCCAATTCCATAGCCTTTCACTGACAACGGCCCTGGTACTGCTCAGTCGCTTGATGGACTGTACCACAAGAGCATTCTCATTCTTACGGTATACTTTTCAAGTTCTCCACCAGTTAAACTTTGAACAACTGCACTGCTCCGGCGTGCCAAGGCTATCGGTTCTCCACCTACTCCAGGTGGGTGATGCAACTCCCAAATTCCACTAAGTGTCTGCCTCCTAGTACTATGCCTGATACAAAGGATCGGAATCCTGAGAAAAGGAAACAGCTTTACATGTAGGAGCTCTTTTTAGGGGTGTGCACAAAAGATCATTTCCCAAAAGTGAGGAAGCCAGACTGGGCAGAGGGAGGGGTTGAGCTGTGATGTAACAGAGGTCTCAGCTTACCCCCTGAGGAGCTTTGAAGCTGTGGCTGGGTGCATCCTTCAGAAATGTCCCAATTGAGACCAGAGGCCCACATTTATGAGAAAACTGTTATTATAACTGAGGTGTTGAACTATGTGGAATATTATAAACAAATGTTACAGATATACAAACAAACACAGGGCTTGTAATTAAATTAGTGGTTCCCAGCTTTTCATTAAAACAAAATGCTTGTTTTTCAGTTTGAGTTTTGTGACCTGTTACACTAGTAAAAGTAACTAGCTTATCTTTCTACTCCATAACTTCTCGTGGAGTCATCAATAAATTTGCTGATCTGTATAAGGTACTCCATATTGTCCTAACTAACTTTAAGTCTAATAAACATGAAAATACATGTCGTTTTAATATCCCTGTACATTCTTGCTCTTATTCTGATATTGTGTGTGTTTGTGTGATATAGGTTGTTTCACTGTGCTTTTGATAGGTATTTTTCAAATATTGAAACTACCAGTGGTTTCGGAAAGTTTATACAACTCAGGTAGAAACCACTGCATTGAATAATCCCATTCATATTCAAATGAGAGAAAACAGATCTAGAAAGCAGCTATAACTTGCCTTCAGTCACAGAATCCTAGGCTTAGCTGGCGCTGGAATCCAGGTCTCCTCGTTCCGCATCTCAAAGGCCACACACATCCAGCTCTAAAATTCAATTTATGCTTTCCTAGTGCTTTCTCTACTCAAAGCTTACGCTCACACTGGAATCTCTAGGACACTTTTTAATAACTTTAAATAGTTATTTGAAAACTTCTCTATAAGTGAGTATATAAAAGTATGTTTAGTTACATAAATCTTTAAAATTAATTCTAGGAATTCAATTTGATTACTGACTGCTTTTCTTTCTACAGCATTACATTTTATGAAAGAGGTTTGAACTTGTACTGATAGAGCATGTTAATCCTTATGTGTTCTATAGTCAGATATATATGTATATGGCTGAGAAACCATTCTACTCATCCCCCCAAATTTTAAGTAGGCAGAATGTATACGCTCCAGTTGAAATGTATTTACGTCTTGCCATTATTAAATTAAAAAATAGTGGCAAAGCCTCCAGAGAAATTTAAGCAGTAGCTTAAATGCTAAAACGAAAATTAGATCACTTCTAGGAAGTGTGAAATCCTTTAACAGGCTTAAGTGATCAAAATGCATGATGTGAAATACCTTGCATGTTCCGAGCAGAAGGTACACTCCTCAGTAGAGAGCCAATGCGCGTGATCCCAGCAACATCTGGAGCATGGCCTTTAAGTATCTGGAATAAATTGGATTAAAAGTCTCTTTTGAATTTAAGGGATAATTTGGATTTTGAAAACATTTTTTCATGTCCCTCAGTCCTTTGCCACCTAAAAGTCACCTTAGTGCCAATACAGGCTTCATTCTCATCTTTTGAGAGAATGAGAGGTACAAGTATGTGTTCAGCTACTATCTAGACACAGACTTGTACTGCATTTACATTTGAAGTCTGACTATGAATAGCAGTAGTCTACATAACTAAGAGTCTCTGCTACTCCAGACAGATGCATTTTCAAATGTAGACTTTTATATTAAATTATTTAAGAGCAAGGATATTTTAGAGTAGTGAAACATCAAAGTATGGTTCCATGCACACTCATATCAGAATTACATAGAAGATGCTTTTACAACTTGAGTTTTGGAGATCCCACTCAGACCTAATAAATCAGAACGTCAGTGATGAGGGGCTTGAGATGGAAGTACATAACTGAGAACTACATTTCAGGTAAATTCCCTCGATGATTCTCTTGCTTCCCACCCTTCATCTAGTAGACAGCCCAGTTCTCCCCTTGAGCTGCCTCAGAGCCTCTGGGATTCATGCCTCCACAAGAACAACAACAACAATAAAATAATTCCAGAATCTGAATTAGTGTAAGCCTTTAGTTCTTCATTAGAAAGAGAATCTAACGTGTAAACGTAGTGACTCAGCAAATCCATACTAATAAGGGTCTGAATCTAGGAAGTACTTAAATAATCACCAGGATAATTACAAGAAAGGTTTGGTCATGTTACTTGTTAATGTTTAGAAAATATCTTATCTTCGAGCACAGACCCAAATTATCAAACTTGTCTTGGTGTAGAATTAACCCCTAGTCGTTCGCAGAATGTAAAAGAATTTACAAGGATCTACAAGAATATCCAGAGAAAAGATTTATTGAAAGTCGGAGGGAGGGAGGGANTGATGCTAGTCAGTGACAGTATCTACTAAAGAGAAACTACACCACTGTAGGAGATATATGTATCCTATGAGAGTGAGAACTACATCTGTCTTTTTCATGTTTCAATGCCTAGTACAAGATCTGGCAAAAATAGGCATTTGCATGGTTCTTGAATGAATGAATGAATGAATGAATGAATATGTTCCGCTAATGAGATTAATACCAAACCCTCCTCACAGAAATTGATTAAGAATTGCAGTTACAGCTTTAGGTAGCGGGCTTTTTTTTTTTTCTTCTTTGATTACTAGCACCTTTCCCTCTTTCTTTTGATAAAAGCACCTTGATTTTCATATAACTAATATGTAACTGATTTAGTTAGGAAAGTAGTCATATGGGTACAACACAAAATAACTATTAGATTATCAATATGAGTCTGGTGAAATGATACTTTATATCAGTAATATTGATAGGACACGATAAGGTCATGATGACTGTTAAAAATCCCTCTGGCTCCACCCAGTTTAAATAACATCTTCCTTCACGTCTAGAAATACATGAAGGATAAAAACACTGCACACTGAACCATGTTGTCCCTGACAGACACAACAGATGGCTGTCAGTGAACCTATTGCAATCACTCCTATTCCTAGCCAATAGGTCCTGAGCTCTCGGCTGTTGATTCACAAACCATAACTCTGTCTGGAAATTGATGAATCCACATCCTGCAATGGACTGTCCCCCCTCTACAATTACCTTGACACATCCTTCCATATGGATCCCCTAAACACTGTTCAGCAGATTGAAGGGGGTTCTGTAGAAGTCAAAATAATTTATATCCAAATAGTGTCATAGACAAGGTTTATTTAGGAAGAAAAATAACCTTATCAGGCAAATTCCACCATAAAACTGTCTCAAACTATTGATGCAAAATTTTTACTTCAAAGGTAGAGATGAATTGTTTGATATAAAGTATCTCAAAGGTATTCAGTTAAATTCCATAGTGCCCCAATTCTCATTTCTCTCATTTTTAAAAAAGTGCCTTGAATTCAAGCTCTACTGATATAATATTTGAATAGTCTTCTAGTATTCACAGACTTTCCATCTAAGATGAGGTAGCAGGGACAAAAAGCAAGGAATCTAGAGATATCCCTAAATTCCTCCCCCATTTCTGGCCCTTTTCTCCAAGGATCAGTGCCCTTTTATATCAGGAGAGACTGTTTTTGTCTTGATTGTCACTTATTAATTATGGGTAGTACAGAAAGACTTTCCCGATTATCTGTGTTAGAAGAATCTGTATATATAGCACAGAAAGCCTCATGGATACCGCTATTATGCCACAAAAGTTCATTCTGCAGTTAGCATACAACTCAAATTTTCTTTTCTATGAAGATTCTGCTGATGATATTTTGGTTATTTAGTGGCAGAATACAAGACAAATCAGGTATTTCAACCATCCAAATAGAACTCAAGTAAAAACAAAGTGGAAGTGTGATAGAGGAATATTGTCCTAATCTTAAAAATGAAAAAAAAAAAAATAAACTAGACCATTTTTTTAAAAACGTGGATTGCTGCAAATATGAAAACATATTATATTTATATTAACCATTCACTCAGATCTGTTAGAAAACCAAGATTCTTCCNGAGAGAGAGAGAGAGAGAGAGAGAGAGAGAGAGAGAGAGAGAGAGAAACTGGCAAAAGTTTAGCCAGGACAGAGTCGGATGGGAGACAGCTGCACCAATGAGAAGCAGTGCTAGGGTTTTATATTTTTCCAAGCAGGATGTAGGGTGCTTGTCACTTTGCAGGGGGGCTGCCATTACAATCTTTTTCTCCTGGGAACTGTTCTGTTCCCACCTATAATGGATGTAAGGTGCTTGTCAGCTTGTAGGTGCAGTGCTGGCCAGGGGAGTCAGTGTCAAGTGGTTAATGTTTAAGCTTTTTCCTGTTAGCCCAAAAGCCCACTCAAGTTAACTCTACTTGTATCATCAAAACTGAAAATATAAAACATCTTGCAGAAGCAATACTTTAATTGACTCAGCAACATGTTGCCTTTGCATTTTGATTATTTCTAAGGGAAGTTGGTGTGTGTGTTTGTTTGGGTTGGAGGTGGGAGGAAGTGGTTAACTAAACATCTTCTAGCTCTTTGGCTTTGAAGTTGGGGCCACTGGTCCAAATTAATATGAGATTCGTGAGTCTAGGACCTGACATAAATTAGATTGAGCAAAAAGGAAAAGTTTAATGGAAATTGGAAGTAAATCCTATGGTATCTACACTGGGCTTTTTCACATGGTGCCTATTCCCAGCTGCATCATGATGATGACTTTCTCAAGAGTGAACTTGGCACCTTGGGGTTCTTTTGTGGGGAGGGGAAGAGGCAAGTTGAGATAGTGCATCATATTTTTTACTCTATTGACAGAAGACCAAACAATCAGTTAAAAATTACTAAATTATATAAAAATTACAATGAAATCTATTTAATTCTGAATGCAAATAAAATATACAGATGAGTGCCTGCAATTATTATATATATAAAATTGGGTCATCATAATTGTGTCTGTATGTTCGAGGGAGACTACACATGTGTGTCTCTAGCAGTTGAAACCCCACAATTATTTAGATTCTTGCTCAAGTCAAAGTATGGTGCTCTCATTTGCGGTAGCTGTGCCTCCTGGGAGCTTTTTAGAAATGTGGAATCTCAGGCCCCACCCTAGACTTGCTAAATCAGAATCTTCACTTTAATAACATCCCAAGATGATTCAAATAGACAGTAATGTTTTAAAAGCACTGATTTATGCCATGAAATAAATAACTGATTTGAAAAGAAGATTTTAAAATTCATATTTTATTTTGGAGGAATGAACAAGGTATTATGCCACAACATGAAATGATTTGAGATCTGGAGGGGGGTCTTTGAAACCATCTTACCTAATACTTCTCTTTTATTGATTAGGAATCTAAGGGCTCAAAATATGAAATGACAAGCCCAAGGTCATGCTGCTATTTAATCACGGAGCTAAAATGCAAGCTCAGAAATCTTTGCTTCCAATTCAAATGTGGAAGGAAAGCAAGATTCATGAAAATAGTAAGTGATATGTGAAAGACTTTTACAGGCATTTCATAACAGAAAGAAAACAAATGCAACTTTCTCTTTTGCATCACAAAAATATATACATTTGTTTGTTTTCTTGGTTATGTAATAATCAGAGAAAGTCACCATCTGTGCCTAGAAGTAGATTTTCTTTTGCTGGTTCTGCTGTCTGGACCCCATGTCTCCGACCTTGCCAGTCATTTTTAAATCCAGTTTGTTGATCTGATGAGCTGACTAAATACTATACACATTATTGTGGAAACAACAGGTTGCCAGGGATCAAGGGAGGAAGTCTCTCTTTTCAAGGTACAGAAGAGAGCTCAGAGAGTGGGGACTTGGATCGTGTTTTTCGATGGTGGGCAGCTATTAGTTAACTTTGCTGAGTCAGAGGCAACCTGGGCAAGCCCAGAATCCTCAGAGCAATTAAAGCAGGGTCCTAGAGAAAGAGGGTGACTCTCCAACACTGGAAAGTCTCAGTCAGGGTGCGCCTGAGGCAGTTTATAGTCATGCCAGTATGCTGTTTTTAAATGCTAATCTTTGCAATATGTTGATCAAGCTATAAGTGTAGCAGAAATTTCATGATGAAGAAAGAGTCGCAGAAGAGTAGCTACTGAGAAATGTAAGGGAATATTTTTTAAAATTTACTTAAAATATTTGCCAACACAAAAAAATAGATAAAGTAGATACAATTCTTTAAACATATTATGCTAGAATTTTAAATTCTTTTTCGTATGTAGTCATACTTTAAAAGTAGATATTGACAAAAATGGCTAAGTTGCCCCCTCATATCTGAATGAGTTATACCTAACCTCCTCTGGTGTTTTACCTCTAGTCATTTTAACTGCCTTACCTCCCAAGAGATTAAGGTACTAGGGGATATAGAACTGAGAGGTGGTGGGGGAGAAGGGGAGAAGACGTGGAAGAAGAATGGGAGAGGAGGAGAGGGGAAGGGTCAGAGAACTTTTTCTGAGTCAGCAATATCTGGGCTAGATCCCCCAGGCTCAGGCATCAGATTGCTTTTCCCTCTTCTACCTATGCTCACTCCCTTGGTAATCTCATCCAGTCCTAAGGCTTGCAACACCATCTTTAGGGTACAAACTCCCAGTTTACATCCCAGCACGGCCCTCACACCTGAACTCCATATTTTAACACTCTACATCTTCACTTGGTTAATTGGTGTCTCAAACTTATTATGTCTTAGATTTCTGAGTTTCTTTTAACCTCCCTTACCTTCAACTCCAGAAGTGACCCCCCACCCCCATTTTCAGTAAAGGTATCCTTAGCCTGTCTTTGCGTAGGCCAATAACACTTCAGGTTATCCCTGATGTCCCACTTTCTCTCAAATCCTAGATACTTTCTCACCAAATGCTGTATGTCCAGCTCCACCATCAAGAAATAGCCACATTTACTATCTCAGTCCGGCTACCGTCATTTCCTAATGGCCGGAGGGTGGGAGGAGAGAGAGAATGGAAGCGGGGAGGAAGGAAGAGCTATGAAAGCCCAACATAAGAGCTGATTTTTAAATTAAAGTAAATATGCAGATATGCAGCTAAATTATATATTTCCTTTCCCGATGTCTTTCTAAAATTGAATTTGTTTGACTTTTGTGTCATACTCTGTGATTTTAAAAACAATTTATGAACATTATATTCCTCTTTCCCAGCACTCCAGTGAATACCAAAAAATAAAAGAGCTGTACAGTTGCTGCGAAAGTATGCGAGGGACTCAGTACGCTATAACACATTTGTTAGTAAACATATCTACTGTAGATAAAGAGCAGAGAAAATGCCTGGGAAATCTCAGTGTGCAACATGCATACAACACACCATAAAGTATTTTATAGGTGGGCATACAGAAGCTTCAAGAATACCAGTCTCCTAGTATATCCTGGGGTCCCCTGTATGTACTAACGCTGACAAACGGGCATGAATTCCCTTTCCATCCTACCTCACCTTTCTCCTCCTCACTTTCTGACTGTGAGAGGCACCAGCCAAAGAGTAGCAGCTGCTTGTTGAATGACCCCAACAGCTAAAAACACAAAACGCATAGAAATGGTGTTGTGACATAGAATCTGTCCCAGATATATCTAAAAGGAGGAAATAAAAAACCTTTCCATGGATATGATTTTGTGACCAGTCTCTTTTTGGTTGTTTTTTTTTTTGGTTGTAGTTTATCCACAGACTCATTTTTCTTCTCCAGAATATAGATAACTCATTTTTCTCCCCCACTAGAGTGTAGATGACAATGTGTTTCTTCAGATTTCAGCCTCATAACATGAATGAAAGGACAGAAATATTCCACAAACAATCTAGATATGTGCTATAAAATGTAGCAAACATTCTTTTATACACATAGATGAGTGTGTAAGAAAGAAAGGGAAGCCCTCGATGATAGGACATGCAGGGGCATCGAAATCCCAAAGCAGTGAGCTAATGAGTTGAAGCGGCACTGCCTGGGGGAGGCCGTGGCTTTGACAGCACCGGTGCTTGTGCTCTGGTGGCCATACAAAGGGAGCAGAGGAGGCCTGGGGCCCCACACAATATGAAGAATTAGAATTGAAATCCTTATATAATGTTTGGATCCCTACCTGCCTCACTATTTGGTAGAATAGTCTTCTAGGAAAAGTTGCCTGTCTCTACCTGGGCTTGTACTGGGTGGGTACCTCTTAAGATTTTGTAAACAAAGTTCTGTGCCTCATGCTTATCTCTCTCTCTCTCTCTCTCTCTCTCTCTCTCTCTCTCTCTCTCTCTCTCACCATAAATGATAAATTCAGGCTAATGATTACCTCAACAACAGGGAAAGACAAGGAAGTAAGATATTTAGTTGCATATGCACTTCTAAAACATTTCTTAAAATGGGTATTAAAGAAGGAAATAAAGAGAATCTCGGGTAGAAAGAAAAGTGCATGCAAAGGCCCTGTGGAAGGAAGAAGTAAGGCATACTTAGGGAATCAAATGAGGTCCAGTGGAGATAGAGGTGAGGAAGCAAGCGAAAGACTAGAAATGAAGAAACCAGAGGTAGACAAAGTGCGACACCATGCATACGAACAGCTCCAAATAAGCAGAGTTACACAGAGTGAGCAAAATTTAAGAATTAACACATTTGTCCATTGCAAATTACTAAAGGCTTTTTAAAATCAGTTATTGCATTTTGCTAAATGAAAGATAGTCTTACTATTATTTTAGACATATCTCTGGCAGAGGACTATATCCATATCCATTATTTGAACTCAAACAAAAGGTCTTTGAGGTAGGACTAATACTATGTACAGTTACTAGAGAATTTTCTAGACTTAATCTTGCCTTGAACAAGAGTATGTACTATGGTAGGTCTACTGCCTCCCCAAAGATTTCCATTTCTTAATCCCCAAACCCCATGAATATGTTACCTTGCATGGCAAAAGAGACTTTGCAGATGGGATTGAGTTAAGTATCTTGAGTATCTTGAGATTATCTTGGACTATCCAGATGGGTCCAGTGTAATCACAAATGTCTTTGTAAGAGGGAAGCGTAAGGGTCAGAGTCAGGGAAGATGTGACCACAGAAGCAGAGATTAGGTGATCCTGCCACAAACCAAAGCATGCAGACAGACTCTAGGAGCTGGAAAAGGCAAGGAACTGATTCTCGCCTAGAGAACCCACAAAGAGCACAGCCCTGCTGACCTCAAGAACTGTAAGATAATAAATGTTATTTAAGCCACTAAATTTGTGGAAATTTGTTACAGTAACCATTGGAAACTAAAGCAGGTAGGTATCTAGCACAGATGGAAGGAACAAGGGTAAGGCAATTGCAAAGATTTTTTTTTTATTATTAGATGCTATTGATAAAGACATGCAACACCACAATTTACACAGTTTAACTAGATAGAGCTGTGCTGTTCAATCAAGTGTTCGCTAGTGACATGTGGCTATTGAGGCTGTGATATGTGACTAGCCCTGATTGAGATGGGCTGAAAGTGTAAAATACTTTAGATTTAGAAAACAAATACTTGGATTTAGAAAACATAGTATGAAAACAGGATGTGAAATGTATCATTAATAATTTTATATTTATTATATGTTGAAATAGAACTATTTTGGATGCAGTCAAATAAAATATGTTGTTAAAATGCTTTTAAAAGTTTATTTTTACTTTTTTAACGTGGTTAATAAAATATTTAAAATTATATATGTGGCTATTGTTATTTTTCTATTAGATAGTGCTGATAATAGACATTTCTACTATTGCTCCACAATTTAGACATCTTTACATATTGAGAAATTCTAGAAACTCAGAGCTAAACTCAAAATTAGATATTATTGATACTTGAAAAAAGGTTGTTAAACAAATGAGCTCAGGTGTAATACATAAATATGTGCTAGTTCAGAGTGTTCATATGACTGTGTTTCACATACATTAAAAGCACCAAAGTAACCTGCAAGTGTGTTCTGTGCTACTCCTGTTAGTATCGATTTTGAAGTCTAATGCTCTTTGAAATTTTGTTATAAAGCATAGCTATTCAATCTCATCTTTTATTTTGCTTCTCTGAATGTGGCATGCTTTTTCCCTTTTCCAAGCTAAATAAACCTCCATCGGATTAGAATAATGTATCTGAAAGAATAAAGAATGGTTTTGTTCATCTTGGCAAATATTTTGCATTGATTTTAATAATGGTTGCTGTCGCGTATGTGGCAAGAGAATAAATTGGACACTAACACAAATCAATACAATAAATCTGTTAACAGAACAGTGGAAATATTAATAGCTATGAATTTTAACAAGTCCTTTAGAATTCCAAGCTTTTACACCTCCACCAATTGTAATATTTCTCAAGGTACATTTCATAATTACTTAAAAGCTTATTATAATCAGCCTAAGTTATTCTTGCTGCTTTGTAAACTTTGTTTTTCACTTAATTAGGTAAAGTATAAATGCACCCCTTCTCCCTCCAAAAAATAACCCACCATATTTTGGTGCTAATGTTGTATAAGTATGTAATTTTTCAGTGTGAATCATGACAAGGAAAGGAAATAGTATCAAAGGTGAAACAAGAAATTATGATTGCAAACAAATCATAGTTATAACCTTGAATAAATGAGAGGTGGGTTTGAAAGTCATTTCCCTGGCAGCCCATTTGTAGATTAAATATATCTCCTCTGTGAAAGCGTGGCGCCACGATTATCATTATTCATGCAATGTACGAAGATTCATTCTAAGTGTCATGTCTGTCTCCTCTGCATTTACTCCAAATGCATTTAAAGGGCAATTATTCTTAAAAGATAACTTAAAACTCAGCTTTCAAGTTCTATTTTCATTTGGAAAATCAGATTAGAATCCACATGTCTTCTGTTCACAAAACAAGTCTGGCAAAGATGATTGAGCCACATTTAAAGTGTCTAAATTTAAATGGAAATTATTACAAAACTTTGTCCTATTGAAGTAAAAAAAATGATTTCTTTTTTATTAAAGGCCTCAAGTATTCTGTCTTATATAAGGTCTAGTGACTAGAAACAGGTTCAAGTGTATTGATAGAATGAGGGAAATTTAAATACTGAAAAAGAGAGTCAATGGATGAATTCAAGAGCATCATGATTTTAAAGGTATGGCAGAGAAAGAGGGCCACATACAGGAAATTAAGAAAAAGCAGCCAAAGGGATAGAAAGCAGAAGCCCAGGGAAAAAGAGTTGTGTCACAGAAGCCAAAGCATAACTTTTTATAAAGTTGGGCCTGGTCAAAAGTCACAAAGTCATCCAGTAAGAACAGGATTAAGAAAGGTCTATTGGATATAGAAATTTGAAGCTCTCTAGTGGCTTACTGAGAGTGATTTTTGTTGAAAGTGAAAAGGAAGGAAACCTGATTGTGATTAACATAGAATTTTGAGGAGTTTTCAAAGAATGTTTATCTATTTGTATAACACATATTTATTTACATAAGGTTTATTATGCTAACTTCCAAAATTACGGCAGCTAAAAGAGTAAAGAATTATTGCTCTTACTCCACTGTCTGCTTCTGTTCCATTTTTCTTACAGAAACTCACTCTGAAAAAAATGCCATTGTGCTAGCAATAACTCAACATATTTTAATCTGTTTCAGAATCTTCTGCTCCTTCTTCCATTCATCAACTTTTTCCAAAAAAGGAAGCAATGGGAAATTTTGTGTGGGAGTGTGAAGATAGCCCTATATTGAACCCAATATGAACCCTATATGTCATTGGGTGGGAGACTCTATTATAAAAACATTGTAGGTTGTAAGCAGCTTTATGAAAGCTCAAAAACAACTAAGAGGTCCTGAAATATTGAATTGGAATTGGAAATACTAATTTAAAACTTATTTTTAAAACATATATTTTAGTTTTGTCCACTGAAAGAACCTAGAAACAGGCATCAGTAGCAATGAGCACACTTAGAGGCAGATCTTGGTTTCTAAACACCACCTGCCATGTAAAGGAACCAGGGCTTCTTGAAGAAATGCTGTCTTCTCAGGTGGTACTGGGACATCTTATTTTGCCAGACAGAAATGGAGCGCCCAAAACCAATTGGGTTGTTTCAAATGGACATATCCAGTTTGAAGGGGCTGATTCTTGGCAAATTTTGGAAATGTTGAATAACAAAAAATTACTAATGCTAACTAATTATATAATATTGAGGAAATAAAAATCTAAGAATGAATAAAAATATTTAAAAAGAGAATGGGAAAAGGAACTAATTTGCCATCATTGGCATAGACTATTTCACTATAACTTAAAGGAAAAGCATTTGCCTCATCTTTATATGAAGAAATGAGTTCTTTATCTTTTGATGACAACAAAAAGCTCTTTATAGAATATTGCTAGCAAATATATTACATATATTGCTACAAGCTGAGAGTACAATTTTGCATTCCACAGTAAAATAGTTTATTTAGGCAAGGATCATCAATTGCTACAACCATTAGGAAAAAAAAAAAGTTGTTGGAGGTAAGATATTCATAGAATGCAAAAAGTCATCCCTCCTTGTCTATACAAACACACACACATAGAGGCTTTAGGAGTGTGAGTGTGTGTGTGTGTGTGTGTGTGTGTGTGTGTGTGTGTGTGTGTGTGTGCGTGTGTGTATCTTTACAATGCAAATATCTGTTCATCAGCCCCTTAGAGGTATGACTAAATTTAGCATTACTAGTTGTGGGAAACACTGAAATTATGTGCTTTCTAATTATGATGTAATATAAAGTACATGACCTCATCAATGAAGTTATCTTGTAATATGTCTTTAACCAAAACAGAATTAAGACATTATATTTAACTTTACTGAAAATACATGGGATATAAAAACAACTTAATGACATAATGAAAGAACAATTAGACAAATATACAACATGAGATACTCTGAGAAAATTGGTCTGGTCTTTTAGAAGAGTCAATATCATGGCAAAAATGTGAAGGAACTCTTTTTAAGTAAAAAACATAACTAAGTACAATCTTTGAACCTTGACTATATTCTACTTTGGAGAAAGAAATGGTAATAAATTCATATTTTAGATAAATGGGAAAATATGAATATGGTCTTGATAAATAATATTGGGGAAATATCAATTTTCTTAAGTGTGACATTGATATTATAACTTTTATAGTAGAATGCCCTTCTATTTATGAAATTCATATTGAAGTACTTAGGGACAAATTGTCTTAATTTGTGCAACAACTTTTCTATATAGTGGAAATTTTATAATAAAAGTTTGGGGAGATGAATTTAAAATAATTGCTGACAATTCCTAAGTGTGTATCTCCAATCCAGATTGCTCATCGAGCTTCAAATGCATATTGTCAACTGCCTTTTCAAAATCTCAATTTAGATACTTAACAGGCATCTCTAACTTTCCATGACCAAATATGAACTCATGATCTTTGCTTCCAAAATTTATTTATCTGTGGTCTTCCACGGCTCAGATAATGGAAATTCTACCCTGATAGTTGCTTATGCCAAAAATCTTAGAAAATGTCCTTACCACCACTTCTTCTCTCAAACTTGATATCCAATATGTCAGGAAATTCTGTTGGTTCTAAAATCAAATATATTTATAATCTGACTATTTCTCATCACCTCCACTGCTACAACATTTGTCCAGGCGACTATCTTAATCTCTTGCTCAATTCCTGGAATAGCCTCATCACTGCTTGTTTCCATCCTTGTCAAATTTAGAGTCTGTTTGTAACCCAGCACCCAGAGTGATCTATGTCAAAGTTCAGTGTTTCTGGGATATCAGGGAAGTTCTACCATCTTAAACATAAAACTTTCACAGTCGTTACAATTTTTGTTATTTCATAGCCAATAAGGAGGAAGAAAAAGGATCTTTAAGGAGATGACCTGAAAGTTGCACACCTCATTTCTTCTCATAATGCCATTGGCCAAAATGTGATCACAATTAGCAATAAGAGAGACCAGGAAACATTGTCTATTATTGGAAGATAAAGCATCTAGCTGAAAACTAGAGTATATGTTCCTAAAAGAAAGTGTAGAGAAACATATACTACAGGTATTCAGAATTTTCCCCAGTTAACTATTCTGGCTACCTAAGGATCATGAATTTATTGCATCCAGCCCTAAATCCAGGATTTCATAATGTGCAGTCCCTGCATCATAACTGGAATCGGCTCTTCAAAAATCACACAATCTGTTAATTACATGACAAGATAGCTGCTTCCTTCTCTCCCAATATATATTGATATGAGTACCGCCATAGTAGAATGAGCATTCAGAAAAATGAAAAAAATGTGAAACGAAGAGTTGTCCACGTTTCACAGCAGCTATAAAAGTGTGATGGACAGGAATCACACAGATTCTGTGAGGTAAGTTCACCTATCCAGCTTCCCTTAGTTTCTTCCTTCTGGGAATACTTCCTTTATCCATTGTCTGCTATGTTCCTGCTTCTGGAACATCCTTGTCCTCTATCTTTCTTAACCATCCCTGAAGTAGTTTAAGTGGAACAGTGCTTCCTCTTAGGGGGCTGGGCAGCTTTTACGGCCCACTTTCTGCTATTGAATGTTCGGGGGCTCAGTTGTTGTTCTCGAGATCAGATATAAGCTCTGTTGTAGGAGAGGCTTGAATTTCATTGGCAAAGCAATTCCCTCAAAAGGTTAGACTTCCAGTTAGTTTCCACTGAATACATGTGAAAGGTAACACACCTAATCTCAATAGGTCATTATTGTAGATCTGCAATCTTTCTCCTCTAGGTATTGGCTTTTGTGCTAGGTCCACCCCAGTTAGGCCAAAAACTTAAAATGGCCCCATGAAGGCAACTGAAATAACAGAAAGTAAAAGGATGTCTCTGATTTGATCTTTACATTTGGATAAGTCTAGGCAATAATTTTATCTCTTGCTGTGGAAGGCACAGATATAGTTCAATTTTTTAACTTTGAAAGATCCCACATTTCTGTAATTTCAATCACTATAACTTTTTAGCCATTCTAAATCTTTTAGAGTGCTCTTCTGATGTCTAGCTCCACATGAAACCTGGCCAATTTTTCTTGGTGTCCGTTTCCTACCTGTAGTCACTTGCTAAAAGCATAAGTAGAAGCCAACACACAGAATCATTCTGAATTTTTCCAACTAATTTCCTCAGAGGTATAGTCTCAGGTACACATGGTCTACCTTCTAAGTTACGGCAACAACAGTTTTACGGAACATGCTGCCACAGCATAATGGTGTTCCCCAGTTTCCAACTCACAATACTTGTGAAATTTCAATTTGCCACCTTGTTCATGTCACATATAATCATACTTCTCATAACTTCCTGGTACCACCCTCCAACCCCAGGAACTGTTTAACAATTAGAGATCTAGAAGGATATCCCTAAATATGGTGGCTTTTTATAAAAATTATTTTAAATGTTTTTCTTTCTCTAGTATAATGGTATAGAAGCGAACAATTTAACACTCGTAAGGCAATTTCTAAGTATGCTCTAAGTCATTGCCTTTATTCAGCTGCCACAGAGTAGAAAACAGAGTCCAGAATACGCATTTTAAAGGAGATATCCAGGCTGCTGTATACATTACTATTACTCAGGTAGCACAGGAACAAACTTCATCATGTGGGCATACTTAATTGCAACAACAACAAATCAGTAGTAAGATACATACTCACTTAAAATTTTGTTTTCCTTTATTAAAAGATGAGGGAACAGTTATTGATCTTTATCACAATCATCTATGTGCCAGTTACTCTACTGGACAGTAGAGATAAAATGGACAAAAACTGAGCAAGATATAATCCCTAGTATCACAGAGTGACTCATCTCATGGAATGCTCCCTCTAGGTTCTGTTCAAAATTGCATGAAACATTAGCTGTCACATAAAGTCATTGCCACTGTTGAAAAAGAGAGATGGATGAAACATATAATCCTTGGGATAAAGGGAGAAGTCAGCCTCAGGAAAGAAAAAAAAAAACAAAGAAAAAAAGAAAAACAAAAGATTGCTAGAAAAGAAGCATGAGAGGACAGAAAAGAAGAGGTCTTTGCTAGAGAATAAAATGATAAGTGAAAAAACATACAGTCTTGAGCCACATAACATTTCAGTTAATCATGGACCACATATATGACAGGTCCCATAATATTATAATGGACCTGAACAATTCTTATCACCTAGTGATATTGTAACCATCTCTTGACTGCATCATTTTCTCTTATGCTTCATTTAGTCTCATGTTGTTTTGTTCATCATGGCCCCTAAAATTACAAAATCCACTGCTAATGTTGCCAGTAAGAGGCCATATTGAGTGATGGAGGTAGAAACAAAAGTAAAAGTGATTAAGAATTACCAAGGTGGAAAATCAGTGATGGTTATCACTTGTCAGTCACACATGTCCCATTCCATCACAGCTACAATCTTGAAGAACAAGAACAAAGCAATGAAAGCTGTTAAAGGATTTGCTTCATTGAAGGCAAAGAGATTAACAAAAATTTGAGAAGGGCCTATATCAGATATTGAGAAGCTTCTAGTGGCCTGGGTTGAAGACCAGAAAGAGAAGTGTCTCCCTTTCAGCACCATGACATTCATGAACAAAGCAAAAAGTTTATTTGCGATGTTGAAAAGGTTAAACTCAACTACGATGTTGAATTTACTGCTAGCTCCAGGTGGTTTAAGTGATTCAAGAATCATTACTTATTACATAATGTAAAAGCAAGTGGTGAGTCTATGAGTGCTGATGTGAAGGCAGCTAAAGAATTTTTAGAAGCTCTAGATAAGCTCATTATAGAGGAAAGTTACTTGCCTGAGGAAATATTCAATATGGATAGAAACCTCCCTATTTTGGAAACCTAAAAAAGACTTTCATCCATAAAAGGGCCAAGTCAATGCCAGGTTTCAAGGCTTTTAAGGACAGGATAACAGTCTTGCTTGGGGATAATGTTGCAGGCTGAAAATTGAAGCCCTCGGTGACCCGGCTCAGTGAAAGCCCCAGGGCCTTCAAGCATATCAATAAGCATACACTACCAGTGTGCTACAAGAACAATAAGACATCATGGAAGACTCAGCTCTTCTTCCAAGATACTCCTGAATTGCTGTGTCAGTGAAATGGAGAAGTACTGTTTGGAGAATAAAACACCTTTAAATTTTTTTGCTTATTGCTGAAAATGTTCCTGGACATCCTCCTCTTATTGGTGATCTTCATCCCAATATCAAAGTGCTGCTTCTCCCTCCAAACCCCACCTCCTTGATCTAACCAATGAATCAGTGATCTTTTAAAGTCTACTGCCTGAAGAAGACCTTTGCCCAGGCTATTGATACACCTGAGGAAGACACTAAGAGGACACTGATGGAACTCTGGAAGGATTACAACATGCATAATTACATCAAGATTTCATGGACCTGTGGTGATGTCACTGAGGAGTGTGTGAATGGCAGCTGGAAAACGACACTCAAGAGGTTTTTGTCCATGGCTTCAATGGGTTCGACAAGGTTGCAAAAATCAACAAGGCTGTGATTGAGATGGCAAACAACTTTAACCTGTATGTGGTTGAGGACTGCATTGAGGAGCTCCTAGAGATGGTTCCTGAGAAATTGAATAGTGAGGAGTTGTTGGAATTGGAATAGGAATGTATAGCTGAAGAAAAGGCAAGAGAAATGGAAACTGCAGGAGAAGAAAAAGAAGAAGAACCCCCAAGAAGATTTATAGTAAAGGGCTTATTTTGCAGACCTCAACAAGCTTCTTAAAAAGTTTGAAAACATGAACCCCAATACCAAAAGCTTTTTGTTAACAGAGAGGAATGTTCATGGTGCATTATCTGCTTATAAGCAAGTCTATGATGAAAGAAACAAATTAAGCAAAACACTGTGGACATAGTTCTGAAAAGAGTGACATATCCTGAAGAAGAGGCTCAGGCAGGCCCTTAAGGAGTGTTATCATAGGAGATGACAGCTCCATGCACGTTATTGTCCCTGAAGACCTTCCAGTGGGACAAGATATGGAGGTGGAAGCCAGTGATATTGATGGTACTGACCCTGTGTAGGCCTAAACTAATATGTGTGCTTGTGTCTTAGTTTTTAACAAAAAGGTTTAAAAATAAAATAAAATAAAAAAATAAAACAGAAAAAGCTTATAGAATGAAGATATAAAAAAAATTCTTGTACAGCTATGCAATGTGTTTGTGTTTTAAGTGTTATTGCAAACAAGCCAAAAAGTTTACAAAACTTTTAAGTTTATAAAGTAAAAAAGTTACAGTAAGCTAAGGTTAATTTATTATTGAAGAGAGAAAACATTTTTGTAAATTTAGTCTATCTTAAATGTACAGTGTTTTTGAAGTCTACAATAGTGTATGGTTATGTCCCAGGCCTTCACATTACTCACCACTCACTCACTGACTCACATAAAGCAACTTACAATCCTGCAAAACTCCATTCATGGTACGGGCCTTCTAGAGGTCTACTATTGTTTATCTTTCACACCATACTTGTATTGTAATTTTTCTGTTTAGATATATTTAGGTATACAAATACCATTGTGTTACAATTGCCTACAGTATTCTGTGCAGAAACATGCTGTACAGGTTTATAACCGAGGAGCAATAGGCAATACCACATGGCCTAGATGCGTAACAGGCTATATACTATACCATCTAGGATGAGTAAGTACACTCTACGATGTTCTCACAATGACAAAATTGTACAAAGACGCATTTCTCAGATTGTATTCCTGTCCTTAAGCAACACATGACTATCTCAATACCTAGGAGGAAGAGGTAAAATTCAGGAGGGATAGTTACTATGGCTGTGCAAAGGTGCAATGGACAGGGGGTGAATATATTTCGAAGGACAGGTGAATTGAAATGAGAGTGTTCGTGAACATTTCATTATTTGGACCTAACTAGTTTTGTCTTTTTTAGTAGATGCTGTATTGTTCCATCCATATCTCCCTTTCAGCTTCCAGGCACAGAATACTACAACTGGTGAGAGTTGTGTTGATTGCTAGTGACTCACAGCTATTCCCCCTCCAGACTGCCCTCACTCTAAGACAGCTGTTGAAATTAAATTCACATGTCCTCTCTAACAGCAAACCACTTTGAATAACTAATGGATGCCAGAGTATAAAATCTAGATTCCTTGTCTAAATTTGGGACAACATGAAAAGCCATCCCAGCTCCAGAAATCACCCCTCCATCCCAGGAATGGACTGAAATCTCAATTTTATTTATATCACAGGTTAATTCTTTCTTTGACCAATAAATACTGCTTCTCTCATTCCCATACAGTTTCAATCCTAATCTGACTACACAGTTTGGAAAAGAGAATGTCTCTCATACATTATGTGGTCCTGAAAATGGATGAACTTTACAGGTGGCAATCCAGTAATACCTTCCCTGAAGGATCTCACAATGTTCTTTGGTTCGATATATTTTCAAGGTCACCAACAAATTAGGGTCTGGCTATAACTGCATTAGTCTTCAACAGTTTGCAAGGATTGACAGAATTCTAAAATGTTAGCTCTACAACATAGCTAAGTGCAAAATCATCTAAATTTTATAATTGACAGATGAAGAACCTTAGCTCACTTGTGTAGTACTCACATCACTTATTTGCTTAGATTTTTTTTTTCAAACTATATAAGACATTATTTCACCTGTTTGTCTGTTTTTGTGTTTGGTTGTTTTTCTGGAAAGGTCAAATATACTATGTGGAAATGATCCAAATTAGGACAAGCAGGATGGAGAGAGGAATAAAAATTTGTGATAATGAACCACATTAGCCATCATTCTATCACCACACAGAGGACTTTGAATCACTTGTTGCCCTGGTACTTGTAATTAAAACAGCTGCAGCTGCTGCTGCTGCTTAAATTTTCTCACATTAAAAAGTATTTCTTGGGAGTTCCAGTCAAGACGGCGGAGTAGGTAACCACTGTGCTCATCTCCTCTCAGGACTACATCAAAATTACAACTAAACTACAAAACAACTATCATTGGGGCCGGCCGAGTGGCGCGATGGTTAAGAACTGGCTTAGGACGCCAGAGGGCCCCGGTTCGGATCCCACATATGAGGGCCAGTGACACTGCCCTCTGCAGCTAAGATGCTGAACAACAGCTCAACCTGGAGCTGGGCTGCCGTGAGTCGCCGACAAGGCATAGGCTGCAGTCCCTGTGGCAGTGGGTTGCCATGGGCTACCGTGTGTAGCCAGCAGCCAGCGTGAGCGGCCAGCAGCCGCAGTGAGCGGCCGTCCAGAAGCCGGCGACTGATCTGCCTCACCCGGGAAGAGCGCAATGATGGTGCCAACTTGGGCCAGTGAAGCAACGTCCTCCACAACTAGACTGAAGAACAAAACAACAGCAACTTGTCTGTTCCCCTTCCCCCAATTCCCCAGCACTGTTCCCATCCCCCGAATTCCCCAATAAAAATCTTTTAAAACAAAAACAAAAACAAAAACAAAAAAAAAACAAAAAAAAACAACTATCATTGAGAATTGCCTGAAGTCTAGCTGAACAGAAGTCCTGTAAATAAGGATATAGAAGAAACAACATGGAGACCGGTAGGAGAGGCAGAGACACAGAACAGGCTGGCCCAACACATGTGGCAGTTCAAAATTGTGGGGGTGGGGGATAGCTCAGCTGTGGAGGTCTTCCCTGAGGAGTGAGGGGTTCCAGCCCCACACCATTTTCACAAACCCAGGGTTCCAGTCCTGGGAAGAGAAGTCCTCATACTCCTGTTTGTGAAAACCAGTGGAGACTGTAGCTGAGTGAGACTGGGGTGGGGTAGGGGAGGGGGGGGATGGCTGGAGTCCCAGGTGCTCTTCTCAAAAGGCCCTCACATGGACTTACTTGCTGATGGGTTCACTCGCTCTGAGCTCCGTCATGGGTAGAGCAGCTCAAAGTCATCAGGGACATATGTGGAAGAACTGAATTTTCTGGCTTTAGGGTGAGGGCAGCTTTCTCCCAGGCAGAAGTGTTGGCAGACATTGTTCCTTTGTCTGCGTGCTGAGGCGACCCACAGCCAGCATGCAGACACAGGTGGCTGCTATATATGAGTTCCCATCAACGCAATTAATACTATTCACCCCGCCCTGGTAACTCCCTGAGACCCTCCCTCACTCAAATTACAAGTCCATCCAAGCCATTTCCATACAAACGGACTGTCTTGGCACATGCTGTGGACTTTCATAAAATCTCTCAAAGGCTCACAAACCCCAAACAGGCACCATTTGGCCTTGGCTTGCCCCATATCTCTTGCTAAGCAGCCTCAAACATGGCATTAGCGGCAGCTGGCCTTGATCGTCAACTTAATCTCTCCCAGGCATCTCCAATCCCAGCAGCACAAGTGGTAATCATTTGCAGGTCACCTTGTAGCTCATACCAAGTGGCCCCAGGCAGTGGCTGACCTTGGACTGCAACAGAGCTCCTTACAGGAAGCTCCAGAACCAACACACCCAGTGGCCAGCTACAGACCACACCAAAAACTACCCAACCACTTCCATAAAAGACACACCCAAAGGGCAGACTGGGCAGGCACCAGAGCCCTGCTAAAGCAAATCCTGTTCTATAGGGTCAGCCCCTACACAATAACCCTTCCACTGCAGTCATGTCATTCCTCATAACCAATCAGCCTGGAGGTCAGTCTCTCCCATTGACATGCAAACAGCAACCAAGGCTCAACTACAACAGGAGGGCACACACAGCTCACATAAGGGACACATTTGAAGCACGCAGCTCAGGTGACCAGGAAGACTGTGCCAAGAGGCCTACTGGATACCTACTACATGAGGCCATTCTACTAAGACTGGCAAACATAGCAGTTCTACCTAATACATAGAAATAAACACAGGTAGGCATCCAAAGTGGGGAGAGAAAGAAACATATTGCAAATAAAAGGACAGAACATAGATCCAGAAAAAGAATTAAACAAAATGGAGACAAGCAATCTACCAAACGCACAGTTTAAAGCACTGGTTATAAGGATTCTCAATATCTCAGTGAGAACAAAGTGATAGGAAACATAAAAATGGTGATAGAAAACATTTAAAAACAAAACAAAATGAAGAACACAATAACTGAAGTACAGAATGCACTAGAGGGAATCAACAGTAGATTAGATAAAGCAGAGTATCAAATCAGTGGTTTGGAAGATAAGGTAGCAGAAAATACCCAATCAAAACAACAAAAAGAAAAAGGAATCCAACAAAATGAGGATAATTTAAGAAACCTCTGGGACAACATCAAGTGTTGTCCCAGACAACATTCACATCATAGGGATACCAGAAGAAGAGAAGAGCAAGGCGTTGAAAACGTGTTTAAAGTTGGGCCAGCCTTGTGGCTCACTTTGTTAAGAGTTGGCTTGGGAGCACGAGCTCTGACCAGCAGGGCCAAGGGTTTGGTTCCCACATGAGCCAGTGATGCTGTGCCCTCTACAGCTAAAATGGTGAACAACAGCTCGACCTGGAGCTGGGCTGCTGTGAATCGCCAGGAATGGCATAGGCTGCAGTGGGGCTGCAGTGGGCTGCTTTGAGCTACTGTGAGTTGCCGGCAGCCAGCGTGAGCTGCCGCGAGCCGCTGTGAGCAGCTGTCCATTGGCCGGCGACCAATCTGCGTCACCCAGGAAGAGTGCAATAATATCAACATGGGCCAGTGAAGCGACATCCACCACAACTAAACTGAAGAACAAAAGGATAGCAACTTGTCTGTTCCCCTCCCCCAGTTCCCCAATAAAATCTTTAAAAAAAGAAAAAAAAAAGAAAACCTGTTTGAAAAAATAGTGATAGAAAACTTCCCTAATCTGGCAAAGGAAATAGCTATACAAGCTCAGAAAGTGCAGAGTCCCAAACAAGATGAACACAAAGAGACCCACACCAAAACAAATCATAATTAAAATGCCGAAGATTAAACACAAATAGAAAATCTTAAAAGCAGCAAGAGAAAAGCAGTTAGTTGCCCACAATAAAGCTCTCATAAGACTGTCAGCTGATTTCGCAACAGAAACTTTGCAGGCCAGAACAGACTGGCAGGAAATATTGAAAGTGAGGAAGAGTGAGGACCTACAACCAAGATTATTCCACCCAGAAAAACTATTTTTTTGAATCGAAGGACAGATAGATTATCCCAGATAAGGAAAAGCTAAAGAAGTTCATCACCACCAAACCAGTATTATAAATGTTAAAGTGACTTTTCTTGAAGAAGAAGAAGAAGAAGAAAGATAAAAAATATGAATAATAAAATGGCAATCACTGCATATCTACCAACAAATACTTCAAATGTAAATGGATTAAATGCTCCAATCAAAACACACAGGGTGGGGGCCGGCCGAGTGGCTCAGTTGGTTAAGAGCTTGCTCAAGAGTGTGAGCTCTGAGCAACAGCGATTCGAGTCCCGGCCCAAGCTGAGCTGCCGCTGAGCTGCCAACAGGTGGCAGGATAGCTCAGCTAAAAAAAAACAACAAACAAACAAAAAAACACACAGGGTGGCTGAATGGATAAGAAAACAAAACCTTTACATATTCTGCCTATGAGAGACTCATTTCAGATCAAAAGACACACACAGGCTGAAAGTATAGGGATAGAAAAAGATATTTCATGAATATGAAAATGAAAAAAAAAAGCTGGGGTAGAAATACATCAGATTAACTAGACTTTAAAACAAAGGCTATAACAAGAGACAAAGAAGGACTCATTAATTTCACTTCTGGGTATTTATCTGAAGAAACCCAAAATGTTGCATCAAAGGGATGTGTGCATCAATATGTTTACTGCGGCATTATTTACAGTAGCCAAAATATGGATGCAACCTGCCTGTCCATCAATGGACGAATGGGTAAAGAAGAGGTGGCACCTATTTACAATGGAATAATACTGAGCCATACAAAAGAATGAAATCTTGCCATGTGCAACAACATGGGTGGACTTAGAGAGTATTGTGCTGAGTGGAGTAAGTCAGACAGAGAAAGACAAATGTCAAATGATTTCACTTATATGTGGAATCTAGAGAACAGGATTAATGAACAAACAAAACAGAAACAAGGTCAAAGACAGAGAGCACTTTGATGTTGCCGGATTGTGGGGAGGTTTGAGGGAATGGGTGAAGGGGGAAGGGGAGTAAGAAGAACAAATTCGTAGTTATAAAAGTCTTGGGGATGTAGAGTATTGCATGGGGAATATAGTCAGTAGAATTTCAATAACTACATATGGTGTCAGACAGTACTGGATTTATTGGGG
>NW_017732241.1:569244-572394 GCF_001890085.2 Hipposideros armiger | reverse complement strand
CACACACACACACACACACACACACACACACTCCTAGCATATTGTCTTTGAATGGCTGAAAACAAAGAAAGAAACAAACACCCCAGAAATCTGAAAGGTAGCCAGAGAAAAAAGATACATTACACAAAGAGGAACAAAGAATAGAATGATAGTAGACATCTCTTTTCAGAAATCATGCAGAAAACAATGGAGTAACAACTTTAAAATGCTAAGGGAAAAAAATCTCTCAAACTAGAATTCTATACCAAACAAAATTATTTTACAAGAATGAAGAAGGAATGTTTGTTTTAGAAAAACAAGCACTCTGGGAATTTATGGCTAGTACACATTATCTACAAGATGTGAAAAAGGAATTTATCCAAGCAGGATGAACATGATACTAGATAAAAACTTGGAGCTCTACAAAGAGCTAATGAGAACTAAAAATTAAATAACTGAAGGTAATATAATTTATTTTCTTCTTTTTAGTTACATTACAATATAACTGAAAGTGGAAATTGTCTCAATCTATTTTGTGTTTATAGCTTATGTGAAAATAAAAGGAATTAAAACAATAGCACAAAGGATGGGAGAGTTAGGCAATGAAAATATATATTTATAAAATGTGAAGCAGTATAATATTATTTGAAGATAGACCCTGATTAAAAAAAAATTAAAATATATATATATATACACTCTTAGGATACCCACTAAGAAAACTTTATAAAAAGGAAATATAAATATCTTAATAGAGAAGATAAAATAGAATAAAAAACATGCTCAACTAACCCAAGAGAAAGTATGAAAAGAGGAAAAATGAAATGAAGAACAGATGAAACAAATAGAAAATACCTAACAAAAGAGTAGATTTTAATTCAACCATATTAATAATCTCATTAAGTAGGAATCACCTAAAAACTTCAGTTAAAAGACAGTGATTATCAAATTGAATAAAAAAGCAGCACCAAACTGTTTACTGAGAAAATTACTTTAATTAAGACATAGGTTAAAAGTAAAGGGATGGAGAAAGACCTCCCATATTAACGGTGATTAAAAGAAAGCTGGGTAAGTTATATTAATAAGTGACAAATTCAATTTCCGAATAAAGATCATTATCAGTATTAAACATTACTTGATGATAAAGGGTCAATTCTCTAAGGAGTTATAATAATAACAGATATAAAATTATCTAATAACAGAGTTTCAAAGTACATGAAGTAAAAACTGACAGAACTAAAAGCAGATGCCTACATGCAAAAAATTAAGTAAATAAATAAAACTCAATCTTGATCCATACTTTACCCTTTTTACAAAAATTAACTTAAAATGAATCATAAATATAAATATAAAATGTACGACTATGAAACTTATAACTTCTTGAATAAATTATACAAGAAAATTCTGCATGACTTATTTGGCAATCATTTTTAGATACCATGTCAAAACATTTCCCTAAATAATAATGGTAATGATAATAATAATAAATGAGAATATCCAAATTAAAAACAATCCTACTTCAAAAGATAATACTAAGAGAATGAAAAGATACCCACAGACTAAAAGAAATGTTTAAAAAAGACATATCTGATACAGGTTCTTTATCCAGAAAATATAAAGAACTCACCGAAGATAATCTAAAAAATATATGGGCAACAGGTCTGAACAAAAAGAACTGTACACAAACACTATACTCTAGTCGATAAATTCATTTCTGATGACAGGTTGTGAAATTGCATTTTATTTATTCTCAGGTTGATCAGATAAGTAAATATATGACAGATGAGAGCCAGTTTCCCACCTTCAGAAAAAGAAGCTAAAATAATGGTGGGGGTTGTGGGTGATAAGAGATGAAGAATGAAGGGAGAATGCTGGAATGAACCCTGTGGTGCTGGTTGGAATTAGAGGTATCTGTATAAACTCATCATTTGCTTTTGTTTTTTTTTAAATATATATGTATATTGATACATACCAAAATAAATATATCTATATGTATACATGGGTTAAAAGACAACAACCATATGATTTCACTTATATGTAAACTCTAAAATAAAAAGCAACAAACGAACAAATAAAAACAATCTCATAGATACGGAAAACAGTATGGTGGTTACCAGAGGAGAAGTGGGGGGGGAGATTGAAGAANAAATCAGTAAAATCATTTGAGAAAAATCTCCAAGACTGAATATAGATCTAACCAATGTTATAATAAATCTTTACTGGGGGAATAATGAGATGGACGTTTGCATGTATGTTTGGAGGTGTGGAGTGGGGACAAAGCTCAATTCTTCTCTTTCATTGTGGGGAATTATTAGATAACGTTCAAATCTAAAAAAATAGTAGTGATAAAACCATGGTATTTAGAGATATTAAAATACTCCGAGATATGAAAGAGTTAGTTGAAAATTATTATCCCTGGCGAAAAGAAAACTAGGGAAGAGGGGTCTGGGAATCACTATTTGTTTTAACACATCTGGTAGAATTAGTGACTCTGTGAACTGATACATGCTTAATTTATAAAATTCAAGCTTAAAAAAATAAGTAGTAAGGAAATGATGAAGTCAGTTAGATATAATTTTATGCAAATAGGGAAAATACACAAAAGGCAATCTATTGTTTTGGGAGGTGTGGCGAGGAAGGCTGAGTGGGGGACTGTGGGAGTAACAGGGACACTGCGTGAATATTGGGGGCTGTGAGGCAGCAACCAATACAGATAAAAACAATGATTATAGAGAAGAAGCAACAGTTAACAGATTGGTGTACTCAACAATTCTTGGAGAAATCAAAGCCCACAAAAAATGTGTATCTCTTTGAAAATTGAGAGACATAACCTCCTGAGAACAAAGTGAAAGAAGAGCAGAAACATCAAATAGAAATCTGACACAAAAAAAGTAAATCTTGCTCCAGAAAGACCTTGCTTGAAGCAGCCATGCCAAAGGGTAAAGGAGCGCATCATTGGTATGGAGGCATATAAGGGCACATTGATACTCTATTCACAGGGCTGACATGGCCGCACATTGTGCTTCAATATTTGGAAGAAGACATATCATTTTCTAAAGAACAATTTCTCATGCAACATAGCTTTAAAAATGAATACAAGAATGTGTATGATTCATCTTTAATCAATATGTGTGATTTTTTTCATACCCTTCACCTCTAAGTTTAGGCCTCGAT
>NW_017732241.1:558803-565459 GCF_001890085.2 Hipposideros armiger | reverse complement strand
AATATATATATATATATATATATATATATATATATATATATATATATATATATATATATATCTTAGTATGTCCTCTGAGGGAGGTCTAGAAGTGCTTACATCTATTAGAAATAACATCTAACACACATTATCTTGGTTTTCTCAATATCATTCTCAAATAAAAGGAACCTTGGAGAAGTGTTTGATTCCAGGTCTGGAGCATTGAAAGTACAAGATAAACTTGAAGCATCTTGTGATACCAGAAAATAAACAAACAAACAAATAAATAAATAAATAAATAAATAAGAACGAAAGCATGTTGAAAAGTACGTTAGCGCCAAACTGAAAGAATTGACAATGGTCAAATCTGGAACAATTTGAGCAACACAGTGAATAAGTATTGTATTAGATTATAACACAAAGAATAAAATAAATATCCATGATTCCATGCTGATATAAACAAAGGTTAAATAAATACAAGAGAGAGAAGGAGTATTGCATATCTTCCTTATAAGAAAATCCCTATTTATAAATACAAAATGAAATAAACTTTGCAGGCTTGCCAAGGTCACCCTGTAGAAGTGTTTTGGTTTAAAGAAAATGAATCCACGTTTAAAAAGTTAATTTCTAATGAGAATGCAGATATCCAGTCTCTCTGAACCCACTGGACCTAATGGCAAAAATCAGTCAAATGAAACAAACAGTTGGCCACAGTCTAAATCACCACATATTACATTGCATTAGGGACATTTTTATTTTACATTTCTTGTCCAGTAGCTATAGCTATACGAGTTTGTAACACCTGATTATATCTTCAGGAGTGAATATTCCTTGTTGATGAAAATGGTGTGCTATCCAAAAAAAACAAAGAGTAGGGTAATTAACATTGTTGGTGAGACCTTAGGATGAAGTCAGACGAATGAGGAGAGGTCTAACAAACTTTGACACCAAAATGTGCTACAGATTATGCTAAGCATAGGAGCTACTTGATTCCATTTGCTATCTGCAATGATATTATACGTAAGTATCATTCATCCCACTTTACACATAAATTTTAGGGGAGACGCAGCACATACCCACTGCTGCAGGTGTAAAGCTGGCGACTCCTCATTCCCCACTTCATCAGCCAGACTTGGCCAATGGGGAGGGATTGAGGGAGGAAAACCGAAGTGTCCTACAGCTCCTATGCACTGGGATAACTCCCCCTACAGGAGTTAAGATGGTTTAGTCTCTACTGTATTGTATTTTATCAGAGTACAGAGCAGGACCTTTGTGCTCTGAGAGGCAGCACACAACAACTTAAACCTAAGGTATTGATAGGGGCCACGTAATCATAGGCTAGCAAAGCCAGAGTGAAATTAGAATGCACCTGGTCCAGTCATTTCCAGACCTTTCTGTGTTCAGAATGGGAATACCCCAAACAAAATTTGCCCAGAAGACCCGCCTGTTAAACAGATAAATAAGGGCTGCACAAGCTGCAGTGAAGTGGAGGCTGAAAAACATGACTGAGCCTGTCCCCGCCCCAGTGGCTCCTACCGAGGAAGCTGCCGGGGTGCCTCTGCAGAAACATGGCGGAGGGAGAAGGGAGATGTGCAACAGAAAAGCTTCCTAAACCTTTCATGTTCTAACGTCTAACATCGTACAGAAATTCAATGATCACACTGGAAAATGAGGGAACTCAGGCCCAAACTGAGACATTGCCTCAGCATAGAAGACAGGGAAAATAGTAACCTGGGCCCACCAAAACCTCAAATCACTTCAGTCCACGTCTTGCTGATCGTTCTTTAGAAAATGCTACATCTGAAACATACTTCTTCTCTTGTATGTCCAGCTTTATTTAGACGATGATCTGCAGGACTGGTTGGTAGGAAGAAAGAGCCATGAGTGGACTCGTGGTCAGAGAACAATTGCAGTTTTACAGTTTCTCTGGATCCCAGGTCCTCAATCTGCATAACAGTGTTAATAATGTCTGCCCTGCCAGCCTCACAGGGCTGTGGTAAGAGAGGGGAAAAAAAAGGAAAAAGAAAAGAAAGAAAGAAAAAAAAAAACCTGTTCTTTAATCTGCAAAGTTTAAGAAAAAGAAAATTCATTTATTTTTTTAATGGCAAAAGTTCTTCAGTTTGTCAACGCATTGTTTGCATCGCTCTGTCATGTGCTGGGCATGACTAACAAATATTATTTCATCATCTCTGGCTATTATTATTTTAATTTTCAGCTTGCATGCTTGAAGGTCCCTTTTTCAAAAGCCAATAATAAAATTAGGTGATCAGAACCTTTGACATACCATGTGATTCTTTTGGGGGCCCCACAGTCTCTAACCACCTTGAAAATTGCATTTCAGTTTCTGAAAAACCTGGCCTGGGCAATCCGTCCTCTATCTTCTTGTCACTCTGCGGGCACTCCGTGGAGCTGTTTGATGGGCCCAGCTTCAGCCTGGCTCTTCTCAGCAGAGAGGGGGCTGTCAGCTTCTTGCTCCACTCCACTCTGCACCAGTGAGTCAGGCCCCTCTCCACCCCCTCCCTTTCCTGGCAGCTGGAACAGAGGCTGCAAGCGGGTGGCAAAATGTGGCTTCTGGCTGTTTGGTCTGCCGTTAATGACAGCCCACGCTGAATCATGACTCCAGAGCTGTATCTTTCCTTGATAAAACTCCAAGTGAGAGAAAAAAAAAGGCCTCCCTGCCCTCTGACATGTATTCCTTCCCATGCGCTCCTTTTCCCCATTGTCCTACGGTTAGTAGGTGGTACCTGACTGAAAGTGTAGAAGGTTAGTGAGTTTCTTCAGGCCTGTTCACCTGACCCTGGAATTTGCAGGGTGTGTGTGTGGGGGTGGGGAGCTGTGTTACTCTGGAGGTGGCAACGAGAAAGGCAATGAATAAACAAATAAACAAACAACTAAATAAAAAAGCTTTCCTTGGTTGCTGTCCACAGGCAGCAACTGAGAAGAGGATCCAAAAAGAAATTGGAGATATTGCAGGAGTGGCTGAAGTTACAATCAGATGGTCCCACGGACCAATCTATCCTCGAGCCCCAGATCTGTTTCCTATAGACTTCAAATCTGACACCCCTGTGGACAGACTACCACAGTTATACACTGAGGCAGCTGAAGTCAAACTCGTATGATCCCTGAACTCTGCCTGTTGTACATAGCCTATACAAAGTGCTGAGTTGAGCCTCTAATACTGAAAAACAAAAGACATGGTACGCATTCCTGGGCTAAATGTTAACTGCTTGGCACTATGTATGTATATACTAGTGAAACATATGTAATGATGTAAATTTCTTATTAAATTTGCTTTCTTTTGTAGCAGTCTAGAAAACTATTTTGGAAGCTATTTAAAGTTATATAATTCTCGAATAAAACATTTTCCAATAATAATAATAATGCTATAAAAAACATTTTGCTTACCATCTGAACTTAGAAAGCAAAAATAGGAAGAGAATACTAGATTTGATTGCCTGGCAACATTATCCTGCCCCAGTCTGTACCCATGAATGGAGGTTGCCGAGCGGTGGTGACCTGACCTCTTTCCTTCCCTCCTGCCCACGACCCCCCACTGCCCCATCCTCCCTCCACTGATATTTTTTCCCATGAAAATACTTGAAACTCACTTCTATCAACACACTGGTAAGCATGGATGTTGAGGCAAGTGCATAGTGTGACTGGCTGTGCTAAGACAGGGAGGTCCAATTAATCGTGGACACCCACCCTGGGAACACGTGGCAGCTGGGGCAGCAGAAGGGCTTCAGGGCTAAAGTAGGAAACAGGGAATGGGTAAGTAAAACAGCCAGTTCTCCTTGCTTCTCGGGCTCTGTGGAGCCACCACTACGTGGGGTTCCCTTCCTTCTGAGAGTGCCAACCACTGCTAGGAAACTGGTCCTTTTCTGTCCACTTTCCGTTGCTTCTCATATTGTTCTCTTTTTTTTCGCTTCACGCTTATTCTTCTGTGAACTCTTTCTTAATTTACCTCCATGCATCCATTTGTTTACACTTAACTTTTATTCCTTTTTTTACTTTCTGTTTGCCAAAATAATTTATTATTTCTAACCAGATATACCTTCTTCCATCCAGTCCTCTTCCATCCATTATATTATTTATGGCTATCTTAATTCTCTACTTCTTTTTGCTTTGGAATTTAAAGGGTTTTTTTTTAAGCATGTTTGTTCTTTATGGCTCCAGTTTTGGGTTTCAAAGTGAACGTTCGCACATGCCACACAGACGGACAAATAGAAAGCATGTTACCAGTGGTTTCACCACAGTGAAAGAGCAGGTTGTGATAGCTGGTTAGTAAAAGCTCCAGGGCCAGCAGTCCTGCTGGTAGCATGAACTCTGCAATCTTCATCTTTTCTGATAAGCTTGCCTCATAGGGAGAGGGAGAGAAGAGAAATCAAAGGCTGCTTTTACAGCCATGGAGTTTTGAAGTTAGCTAGTGCAGTTCCTGGTAGGTGTCATTGTAACTCCCTTCCAGATAAAAAAGTCTGAGCCTGAAAATCAAATATTTTTTTGCTATTCCTTCAGGACCTCTGTCAAACTCTTTGACTAAAAACACCAAGCTTCATATCCTAAAACAAAATATTTTGACCATGGAAGGATCAATGGACATTTTACCTGGAGAGCAGGTGTGGTTTTGTGGATAAGAGCAACTCACATAGCCAGGGCAGCTTGACGTCACTTTATGTGTTGTGTGTTCCTGACAAAGATTAATGAATGTGAATTTTTACAAGGTAAACCATATTTTGTCCTGTAGCCGTGGAACCCTAATACAAAGGTGGAAATGGATTAGAGGTCAAATCTAAATATCATAACATGCAGTTTGTAAGGCTGGCTTTGATAAGTTGTAATCAATGTGTACTTATTTCTTTCATGTCCAAACCCATGAAAAGCAATCATAAATAACTATATTATCTTATCATTGGGCAGTCACTAAAAGATATATACTCAAATAAATCATTGCTACATCATCAATAATTTATTCTAGCTCCAGGAAACAAGGACAACTTAAATAACTTAAATAATAATTCCTGAAAGTTCAATAGACTGTCAAATATAGAATATGACTATTCTACATTATTTATTTGTCAGTGACTAGAGCACCAAGGACATAAAGAGGTAAAGTCACTCACCTAATGAACCTAACTACATGGCAAGTTCTCAGAAGACACTGTAAGACAGTGACATAAATTATATTATGGCAATGAACTTTGAGAAATAATATTTCTAGGAAAACAAGAGGAAGATAATAAGGAACTTAAGCGTAGCAACAAAACCAAAACAGGAAACAATCAGCTTAATTAATCTTTTCTTCTTATTCTTAATCATTACATGTCTCTTTTTTCTTTTTTCCAAATGATCTCAGGACCACCAAACTTATTAAATCAATAGCCTTCACATACAAAAAGTTAATACATTTTATGTTCCATTTTTTTCTACTCTATTAATTCATTTAGTTCTTAATTTGAAAAAGGTGAAAATGGTGCTACTTATGGGGCTTTTTAAATGGGCCAGAAAGACCTGATTAGATTATCAGAGTTGGAGCAAATGTGATGGATGGAGAAAAAAAAAATTAAAAAGAAATTGAAGAAGTTGGCTAGCCAAGTGGCACGGTGTTTAAGAGCTGGCTTGGGACACCAGAGGGCCCCAGTTCAGATCCCACATATGAGAGCCAGTGACACTGCCCTCTACAGCTAAGATGCTGAACAACAGCTCANAAAAGTATGCAGTGTTCAAATAATATATGGAATAAAATTATTCTGAAAATGATAAGAATTAACTGACTACATGGGAGCCCTTTGTTTTCTAATTAGGTAATTGCACTCATTTCTATTAATCTTCAATGTTATCAGATGGGGGAATCAACTTGATTAATAAGCAAAAAACAGAGAGGAAAATATTCAAGTATGTGCTAACCATTTCTAAATGTTTTATACCTTAATAGAATTCTATAGACTATAGAAATGGGCATTGAAGATGTCATTATTTGAAATGTTATTATTATTTTTTAAATCTGCCTTTAACAACCCAATTTAAAAAGAGGCATTTATTTGGAAAGGCAAACCTTGTCTCACTCTTTGGAGTAAAGTTTATGGAATATGCATGTGAATTATATTAGCTGTGTACCGCAATGCCAAGAGAACATGAATAATCTTACAAATGTGGCAGGGTTCCCACAAACCCCAGAAACCACATTAACCAAATAGCTAGAGTTCAGTAGGCTTTCTAACAGGACAATTTGTCTCAAGGAAGGTCAGCATGACCTTGCCAAGTGCTGAGTCTGTAAATAAGTAATTATAGAGTTACAAAGCAAAGGGACTCCAAGGTTTGCCTAGGCTGAAAAGAGCATTAGCATAGGAGAAAATCGGTTATTTGCCCACACACCTATTTGCTCCTGAAAATATCCCCTAAGCTCCCAACACCTCAAGTGGAGACAAAAGGACAAGGATTCATTTGCTGAATATCTATTATGTGTCTGGTACTTTACAAATATAATCACAGAGCTCTGCGTCTCATCCACACGAAATAGAAAGGGGATTTCTACCAAGAAGAAATTACCAAGAAGAAGAACAGGTATGACTGTAACGTGGATGAAAGGCATGCTGTGCTCACAACTCTTCAGGGAGAAATGCAGGAAATACTGAGGGCAAAGGGCACACACCTGAGGCCCAGGGACACAGTGCCTAGCT
>NW_017732241.1:481193-551470 GCF_001890085.2 Hipposideros armiger | reverse complement strand
CCTCCACAACTAGACTGAAGAACAAAAGGACAGCAACTTGTCTGTTTCCCTTCCCCCAATTCCCCAGTGCTGTTCCCATCCCCCAATTCCCCAATTAAAAAAATCTTTAAAAAAGAAATTGAAGTAGAATTAGAAATTGGTGACACACATGTCATTGAGGAAGAAGGACAGGGGGAAAGTGACTTCCTCAATTTCTAGTTAGATGCTTGGATGGATGATGATTTGCAACAGTTGATAAGTTTATTTTGTGAATGAAGTATTTATCTTCGTTAGAACTGCCTTAGACTTACAGAATAATTGTGAATATAGTACCGAGAGTTCCCACATACCCACACCCAGTTTCCCCTAATATTATTTTATAGTAGTATGGCACATTGGTTAGAATTATTGAACAAATATTGATAAATTATTAGTAACTAAAACCCATACTTTATTCTGATTTCCTTAGTTCTTGTCCTAATATCCATTTTCTGTTCCAGGATTCAATGTCTGCTATAAGGTTACAAATAGTTGTCAAGTCTCCTTAGGTCTTCTTGGCTGTGGCAGCTTCTCACTGTTTCCTTGTTTTAGATGACCTGACAGTTTTGAGCTATATATACTACAATATGATCAAGAGTTTTATAAAGTGTCTTTCAAATGGGATTTGTTGGACGGTTTTCTCATCATTAGACAGGGGTTATGGGATTTGGAAAGGAAGACCACTGGGGTAAAGCACCATATACGTTATGTTATATCAAGGGTCCGTCTTATTAGCATGTTTATCACTGTAATCAGTAATCTGCTTGACTACCTGGATGAGGCAGTGTTTTGCAGGTTTATCCACTGTACTCTTTAGGAAGAAGTCGAGATGTGCAGGCCCCACATATGATGTGTGTAGTCAGGTTCCATTCCTTTATGGGTGGAGTTTCTACATAAATTATTTGTTTTGTCTGCATGGCTGATTTGTCTCTTTTCTCTTACTTATTTTTTATTCAATAATTTATTTACATCAGTATAGACTCATGGGCATTCATTTTATTATTTGAGTGATATCTAATACTACTTTATTTTTTTGTTCAAACTGTTCCATATTTGGCCATTGAAAGTGCATTCCGTTGGTTCCTGTGTCCTTTTCGCATGCCCCTAACTATCATTGTTTCATTTTGTTTTTGAGTATTCCCTTGCTCTCTGGCACTACAAGATGCTCCCGGTCCCTCTTGTATACTTCCTGGCCCAATCCTAGAATCACTCATTTGTGTAAGGCAGGGGTCGGCAATCTTTTGAGACAGAAGAGCCGCTAGGGGTCAGCAAACTGCGGCTCTTTGGGTACGTACATGTGGCTCTGAAGTAAAATTGAAAATGAAAATAAAACTATCATAGTTTCATTTATAACATTACTTTAAATTTTCCTTATTTGTAAAAATATATTTATGGCTCTCGAATAATTTTTAAATTGTTGTGAGGGACGGGATTGGCTCTTCCAGGGGTCGGCAAACTTTTGAGATGGAACGTACCCAAAGAACTGCATGTGGCTCACGAGCCGCAGTTTGCCGACCCCTGGCTAAGGAACCCTGGGTCCTTTCATTGGATAACGGTATTAGAAATCAGTTCTAAGTATGCTCATTGCTGCTCACTGCTTATTTTGTTTCTTTTCCCTTTAGTCTTACAGACTCCACTCATTTCCAAAGTTACTTAGGTCAGCACTCCCATTTTCTCCTAACACCTTCCGGTAAGGTTGATTCACACGGGTTTTTTAGTATAGGTAGATTGTTTTGTCACATAATGGATTACATCCTGAGATCCCTCAATCTTGTAAATAATGTTTATATTTGCATATATCAAGGTTCACTATTTGTGTGTAAATTTCCATGGGGTGTCATATTGTTACTGGCCAAGAGAGTGCCCCTCTCCAAAGACTTTTAAATTTTCTTTCCTATAGAAACATTAAATATAGAAACGTTAAGTCTCCTCCCTAGTTTCTTAGTTTCTTAGCCCCTGGCTTCGATTACTCTTCTCATCAGTTTGTGAATCCTAGGCTAAAGATTATTCCTAGCCTGAATCCTTGAATTCTCCTATCCCCCCGCCCACACACACACACTTCTTACCCCTGCTTCAGATTACTACTTGAAAGCCTGTGACTTCCTAATACCCCCCAGACCAGTGAGCTAAATGCCAAACCCATTCTGGGCTAGGACAACTGATGGCACGTGAGCAACAAGCTGAATGGCCATAGGCCTCATGAGAGCTAACAGATTTATTAATTAAAATCTATTTTTCCTCATTCAGAGACCTTGAGGATACAGAGGATGCCCCAACAAGATTGCCAGTCACAACCAAAGAAGCCAACACTGTCTTCCAGGTGGATCTCGAGACCTCCCCTTCCTCTCATCTGAGATCAGCTAGGGTGAGAGCTCCGTGAATCCCCCAACAGGCAGGGAAAGCTCTACGCCCCTGCCCAGCAGGAAGCAGATGCAGAAGAAAAGACCTCCTGTCCCTCAACTTCCCGTAGAGATTTTATGGGGATCACATCTCTCAAGGGGAAAACAAGGCAGGCAGTTAGAGGCAGGCATTGGGTCTCTGCATTCCTGAACATCCCACAGGATGTGACCACCTGGTGACCTCCCCTCTCAACCCAAAACTTATCATTGTAATTATCTACACCTGAAACAAATGGGAGCAAAATACCCAACTAGATCAGGCCCGTCACTGGCACCTGTGCAGTACCTCTTGTCAATCACAGGTGCCAACCAAGTGGTCCCATGCCCTTAGGGGAACAGCCCATTCTAGAGAAGGGATAAAAACCCCAAGTCCTGGAAAGTCCGCCCTTTTTTCCTCTTTTTGGACGCCCTGCTCTTTTGACCGCTTCTTCATTTTCGAGCCCTTTGAGCCTCACCTTTGCGCGCGGCCTGTTCCAAACTCTTTGGAATGTAATTTCTCTTCTAATAATGGGCCCTTGAGCCATTCTCTACTGCTCGGGCCTACTTCTACTCTTTGAAATGTACTATCTTTTTGAATAAACTACTTTTTCAGTACTTTACTCCGGCATCTCATTCAATTCTTTGCTTGAGTTGCCAAGGACCTGGACTTCGCGCCGAGAAGGGCCCACTTTCTGACAACAATATCATTTAAAATAGATTCACTGCCCTAAAAAAATACTCTGCTTCACCTGTTTAATCCTCCCCACTTGCCCCTCCCCCAAGCCCCTGGCAAATACTGATGTTTTTACTATCTCTATAGTTTTGTTTTTTCCAGAATTAAATATAATTGTAATCTTACAGTTTGTAGCCTTTTTAAACTGACTTCTTTTATTTAGCTATATGCATGACAATTCATTTACGTCTTTTCTTGGCTTGTTAACTCATTTCCTATTGCTGATGAGAATTATTTTCTCACTGCAATTATTTTCCTTATTTCTCGTGAGGTGTTCCCCAACCCCCTCCTCAACACATGCACACCATAGTTATCTTGAAGATGTTCACTTTTCTTTTTTTTCAATCTGAATATGATATGCCTATATTTTGGAAAGTTGTCAACCATTATTATTTCAAATATTTTTCTGCTTCACTTCCTCTTTTCTTTTTTCTTTTTTTGGTTAGTTTTATTAAATTTATTGGGGTGACATTGGTTAATAAATTTATATAAGTTTCAAGTGTACACTTCTATAATCATCTATATATTGCATTGTGTGTTCACCACCCAGAGTCAGTTCTCCTTCCATCACCATATATTTGACCCCCTTTACCCTCTTCTACCTCTCCACCTCCCCTCTCATCCTCTGGAAACCATGAAACTGTTGTCTGAATCTACGAGTTTTTGCTTATTTGTCTTTCTCATTTGTTGCTTTCAGTTTTATATCCCACATATGAGTGAAATCATTTGGTTCTTGACTTTTTCTGTCTGAATTATTTCACTTAGCATGATAATCTCAAGATCCATCCATGTCATAAATGGCAGTATTTCATCTCTTCTTATGACCAAGTAATATTCCAGTGTATATAGGTACCACATCTTCTTTATTCAATCCTCTATTGAAGGACACTTCATTTTTTTCCATGTCTTGACTACCTTGAATAATGCTGCAGTGAACATAGGGGTACATATATCTTTATGGATAAATGTTTCCAGATTTTTTCGGTAGATACCCACAAGAGGATTGCTGGGTCTATGGCCATACCACCGTGAACACAACTGATCTCATCTTTAATTTTCTTCTGTTATTTAAATTATACATATTTCACACGTTCTGAAATTGTCCCATAATTCTTTTTTTTATCAGTGGCAGCTCAGGTCGGGCCGCACATCAAACTGCTGTTGCTCAGAGCCCGCATTCTTGTGCAAGCTCTTAACCAACTGAGCCACTCGGCTGGCCATATAGCATGTACTCTTTTTTTTTTTTTTTTGTTTAGCCATCCTGCCACCTGTTGGCAGCTCAGCGGCAGCTCAGCTCGGGCCATGAATTGAACCAGCAACCCTGTTGCTCAGAGCTTGCACTCTTGAGCAAGCTCTTAATTAACTGAGCTACTTGGCCAGCCCCCCATGATTCCTGAATGTCGTCTTGTTTTGTATTTTTTCATTGTGGTTTTTTTTTTTCTCTTTACATTTCACTTTGAGAAGTTTCTAACGACATATGATCAGGCTTGTTGGTTCTCTTTCCTTGGCTTTTTCAAGTCTACTGATAAGCACATCAAAAGAATTCTTCATTTCTGTTGCAATATTTTTATTTCTAAAATTTCTTTTTCATTCTTTCTTAAGAAACAAATTCTCTGCTTATGGTACACATGTCTTCTTGTATGATATGTACTATTTTTATTAGAGCACTTAACATACTAATCATAGTGATCTTAGGTTCCCTTTCTGATAACTCCAACATTTCTCTCATTTCTGAATCTGACTTAGTGATTGCTTTGTCTCTTCAGATTGTTCCATTTTCTTGCCTTTTGTCATGACTTGCAGTATTTTGCAGAAAGCTAGACTTGTGTTGTTGGGTTATAGATAAATAGGCTTGAGTGTTATAGTTTATGTTAACCTGTCTAGGATTTAAGCTATATTTAATGTTTGCTGAACCTGTGTCAGAGGTTTAAATAAGTTGATAAAGAGGTCATTTCATAATGATAAAGAAGTCAATTCATTAAGAAGTGGGAATGGAGTCAATGGAATTGTAATAGATAAGCATGATATTGGGGGTGGGAGGGCAGTAGATGGGGGAGGGGGGTTGTTACTTTGTGAGGGTGAAAAGGATAACTATTGCATTGCTCTGTACAACTGAAACTAACAATAAAAAATTTAAATTAAAAAAAGAAGACATAAAAACCCAAAATATGTATGCATCTAAGAGCTTCAAAATTCATGAAAAAATTAATTTAGAGTAAATGAAGAAATTAAAACTAAATTTGGGTTTTCAACACTCCTCTATCAAAATAATTACAGAGCAAGTAGGTGATGATTATATTAACACATTCATAAAGAATTTTGACAAAATTCAACACTTCTTCTTGACAAAAATTCCCAGCAAAGAAGAAATAAAAGGGAACTATATCAACCTGATAAAGTTCTTCTAAAAAATAAAGTATAGCTCTTATATAATAATTTCTTAACTCATTTTTTAGCAAGAATGTGTATGATGGAAAGAACAATGGGCTTGCAATGGGAAAAAGAAGAGAACATAGTAGAAAGTAGAAAGGCAGTGAATATGAAACTCCTAGTATACGAGGACATTCATGAGATATTTAATATGTTTTCTTGTTAAATTCTCACATAATCTCTTTTACAAATGAAGAAAGAATTGATAGTTTTTTAATTAATTTACATAAAGCCATTTCATCAGTCAAAAATTTGAACTTAGGTCTAGTGCTTTTCTAAAGCTTATATTCTGCAGTTCTCTATGTTGCTTCTCTTACTCTGCAGGACAAACGTGCAGAGTCAGCTCTACCCCTTACCCTCTGTGAAAATATTCACGTCACATAGCTGTCTGAGCATGCTTTATTGTCTGTAAAATGAGATCAAAATTTACTAAACTTACAAGGTTGTTGTAAGAAACAGACTCATGAGTGTGGTAGTGCTTTATAACTCGGCGGTATTAAACAAACAATTGCTATCATTGCTACTTTTCTTTTTTTCACTATTATGATTATTGAATTTAAATCCTGAATCTCATTATTCACTAAATCAATGAACACTCAGGTCACTGGCTATATCAGAAAAAACTGCCAAGATTCAACACTTTAATGTTCAGAGTACCGCCCCGCCATATTAAAGAAGTCTTATTTACCAACGCTGAGTTCAACCATGTAATCAAAATGCAAGGCCACTGAAAAAAAGGATTGGGGAGGTCAAATACCCTCCCGGCCCCAACACACACACAGAGACCACAGAACAAGGATCCAAGAAAAATTAAGCTGTGCAAAAGCATGTGACCTTGCATGGATAATAGTTTATTTCTGGCAGTAATGTCTGGAGGATTCATCAACACTCTGCTCTTCCCTTCCTTTATTTACTTGAATCAAAGTGTAAATCCTGCATATATTTATTGCTATATAAATTTATCTGGATACAACATCAGTAAATCTCAGAAAAAAAATAACACATTGCAAAAGTTCTTGAGGTTTTGTTATTCATTAAGCATTTGCCTGTCATTGATTATGCATTTACAACTCCAACAGTAAAAAATAATTTTCAGAATATAATAATGATGGCTGAATGTCCATCAGCAGTGAACAGAAGCAACAAGCAAAAGATAGATCTGTGACTGCGGATTTAGCTGTTTCTTTTGCTTATGGAATTGGAGGATCTTGACCTCAAGGCATCCTTTAAGTTCCCTTCAGCTTGACTAAGTTTTAGACAGTCCTTCCTGACTATAGGAAGGACTAACCTAACCTCTCTTTTCTTAGAGGCTTTACTTTAGATAAATTGCCATGGCAAACTGTTTCTCCACCTCTTTGAGCTGTAAATCTTCTCTGAGCCTCTTCCCTTTTAAATAACATCTCCCAACCCTTTTAAATAACTTCCCCCAATCTCTGTGAGGAAGGTAGGAGCCTAACTTCAATAAGTGACAATTAGCAAATACAGATGGCCTAGTCACACTGACCAATCTCTCACTCTAAATTCCTCCAGGATGTTTTCATTAGTGCACTCAAAGCCTTTCCTGCCATTTGTTTCAGCAGAATTGAGTTTGGTCTCTCTCCCATATTGCAATCATTTTGACTGCTATACAATAGTCTTGAAAAAATCTTCCTTGCCATTTTAACAAGTATTTGGTGCAATATTTTATCACCATGCGATCTATTTATGTGTTATAATAACATACAAGAACGCAGTGAATTTCAGATTGCAAAGTGATTTTGATCTAGAGCACTATTGTAGCATTGTAAGACAAAATTAATATCCCTGTGTTCAAGTAAATGAGCCTAATGTTCTGAGAAATTAATTCCTGGCTAACATTGCAGTTATTAAATAAGGGATCTAAAACTTGAACTCAGAGCATTTATGTCTCAGTCTAGGGCTCCTTCCTGTATCTCACTAACTGTTTTGCTCTAAGAAAAAAAAAATTCAGATATTTAGCAACATTCTCTGATTTATCAAGGCTTCCTGTGGGGGAAATAATTGATTTTGAAATCTCCTGAGCGTAAATTCATTTGGTGGTCTAATATCATAGATAAATGGATAAGTAGATCATAATGTATTCTTTTTTTTTAAAAGATTTTTTATTGGGGAATTGGGGGGATGGGAACAGTGCTGGGGAATTGGGGGAAGGGGAACAGACAAGTTGCTGTCATTTTGTTCTTCAATCTAGTTGTGGATGACATTGCTTCACTGGCCCAAGTTGGCACCATCATTGCGCTCTTCCCGGGTGAGGCAGATCAGTTGCCGGCTTCTGGATGCCACTCACTGCGGCTGCTGGCTGCTCATGCTGGCTGCTGGCTACACACGGTAGCCCATGGCAACCCACTGCCACAGGGACTGCAGCCTACGCCTTCGCCGGCGACTCATGGCAGCCCAGCTCCAGGCTGAGCTGTTGTTCAGCATCTTAGCTGTGGAGGGCAGTGTCACTGGCCCTCATACGTGGGATCCGAACTGGGGCCCTCTGGCGTCCCAAGCCAGTTCTTAAACATCGCGCCACTCGGCCGGCCCGATCATATTATATTCTTACTATAACAATGTTAAAAGTGAGTTTTACATCCATGGTTATTAATAGAATCATACTTGTTTTGTTATATTAATATTAATAAATATGTTTGATTATATTACGTTATACACACTGTTTTGTAGCCTCATAGAGACTTTTGGTTTAAAAAAAAAACATTATATATTCACTATAAGTAAAGCTAAGACTTAATTACCAATGTTTCCATTAAAAAATGTTTAAACAGTATATTCCTTCCTTATGCAATACCTTCTTTACGGTTACTTAAATAATGAGAAGCACAAGAATTTTTAAAATGTAATTTGCATAGTTCTACCTTGCTTTCCCCTTTCTGCTGAATCTTCAAAACAGAATTCATTAAAACATAATTTTCTTGGGAATTTCTAACCTTGATAAATGACTGTTGAACTGAGGAAGCATGATGCATTTGTCTTTATGATGCTGTATGTGCAATACCAGTCTGAATAAGTAGGAGATTATCTCCCAGTTTATCAAGAGGACTAGGAGACAGACAGAAAAAGCAGGCTTTTGAGGAGCATCCATAATTAAGTGAGGTGACTGTCACATTTCTTCTCTCTGGCTTGAAGCTTGGAATTTTAGACACTGAAATAATGGAAAGTAACACCAAAATCTTCATTTTGGTAATATGAACAGAATCCATGCTGAGGAAAGTACCAAAAATGGACTATTTGGGGGAAAATGCAAATATATACATACATATACACTTATATGTGTGCGCGCGCGCGTGTGTGTGTGTGTGTGTGTGTGTGTGTGTGTGTGTGTGTCTGTGTGTCTACACTTAAAGACATTAAGTTGCCTTTAGGCATATCCCAAGAATTGAACATTTAGTTTAATGAAGCATTCTGATTACTTGAGGGTAATTCTATATGTCATATTTAGGCTGCCTGTTTTTAAAATAGAAATACTTTTCCTTATGATTTTGAACTTCGTTTGCAAGGTCTTTTCCACTAGAAGTTACTATAAGATTTCTCAGTGCCATAGGGTCAATATCCAAATTGGTCATTGTGCTGTAAATGTGCAAAATTAATATAAAGAAATACATTTATACATAAAAGATTTCAGCATCTTTAAGTCATGCTGTTTGGTATCAGTTATGATAACTGGTAATTCCAGTTATGTCAAAGATCTTTATGGAAGTCTTATAAAATATCCAGACAAATTCCATTTAAACCTGGGAAGACACAGCAAGGAATCTGTTCAGAAGTCCTAGGGACACAAGGTGCTTAGGCAAAGAGTCTGCCAATTCAGCTTCTCAAGAGCATGACTTTTGTCTTATTTATCTCTTTATTTCCCCCAATTGCTTAGTGTGAGGCCTCATGCAAAGTTAATGGCCAGTAAGTGTTAAGTTAACAGTGTTGGCCTTTCGAAGACTTAGGAATTTTTCCTCTAAAACAAGTTGTTGAAGTGTTGAGTAAATTCAGTATTAGCAGGCACACGGCTGTTAAAGAAAACATCCCATTTGACACCGTATAAAAATTGTTGTCCGCTTTATTAAATTCCTTCAACCTCCTCCAACAAATTTCTTCTCATCTACTGAAATCCCCACAGCAGCAGGGCCTCCATGGTGTGACAAATGTTCAGCATATTTAGGACTTCACCTACGGTAATTACAAACGGTATTGAGTGTTTTGCTTCAATCCATGCAATGACAAGAGCAAAGCTGAACTTCTGAGTGACATCACCAAAATACTACCACAGAGGAAACTGCTTATATCTGCCATCCGTTCAGTCACTGACCAAAGCAAGTGTTTCTTCTGTGCACCTCTAGCAAGAACTCCTTGTTCCACCTCAATTAAAGTCTTCAGGAGCTAAGAAGCTGAGGATCGCCAGGTACCTTTTGAATATGGAGATCTCGGGGGGCTCCACAGGACATAAATGTCACAATAAATCCTTGCAGAATGGGGAGAAAACATGATTTAGTTTCTCTAGCTGAATGCAACACGGGCACAGAACTAGCGGAGAGAAAGCTGAACCATTATTCACAAGGCCTTTAGGACAAGTCTCATTTTCTCAGAAACTCTGTATTAAAATGCCGAATGTCCCTCGAGTCAGTGATTCCCTAGAAATCATCCTTAGTGGACCTCTTGGCATTTCTTTTCTGCCTTAGACTTTAGAGAATGAAAGCTTTTAAAAAGCAGGAAATGGAAAAGGAATTAACTGCACAGCTGAATTGGGAGGGTTGGAAAAAAAATGGAGTGATTGCCTCATTTGTATTTATAAATTTCTTTCCTTCCTGAACTTGATATTAAAATTTTTGAAAAAGAATTGTATTTTTTTCAACCAGGTGGAGAGATGTCCTGTTTTAATTAGTGAGTGGACTGACAGGATGCTGGTATTCTCTTTCTACAGCTTGATGGAACTAGTATTTTGAAGATCAGTGGGGGAAGCCTCAGCTCAATGATGTCCTAGATGGTTACACTGACTCTCAGGCATACCAGCTGTGCTAAACAACCTTTCTTGTGCTGGGACAATTTATTCCCCCTATGCCACCATCTCCTGCAGTTTAAGAGAATGTATATTTTATTTCAGAAAATGAAATAGAGGAAAAAGATCTAGAGATATATGTAAACTTCCAAATGATCACTTCTTTGGGGCAATAAAAAAATATATTACCCAGGAAATGTCAAATTTATTACCATATTCACATCTGAATCATAACAGGAAAGTAAATAAAGCAGGGAGAAATGTTACCTTGTGAAATCTATTTTACCATTTGGCTTAGAAGAAAGAAGAAAGTTAGAAAACACAATAAAATAGGCACAAGCCCTAAGTAAACAGCAGCGGATCATGGCAAAACATTGATAATATTAGCTCATATTTATTTATATATCAGTTTACAGTTTGATCTATATACATCTCTGTGACCTTGTCAGGACAGATAAGCTAAGGTCTTTCTTGGTGATGATGGGACTCATAAGGCATAAACAGAGAGAGAGATATTCTTTCCCAATCAGGAATATTCTACATGCTGTAATCTAAGTAACACTTCATTCATTAATGACTCAATCTCAGTTTCTCTTCTTTAGCTTACACCACATAATTTAAGAGTATGTACACTAGAAACAAAGCATTCTACCTGGCACTCGAGGAGCATTGGCAGTGAACCTGACATGATCCTGCTGGCCATGATATGAAGGAGTTTGCACTGCAGTAAGAAATGAAGTCACGTCAAGATGGGAAGAGTTACACCTGCGTGGATTTTATTACTCAGGTATGAAGGAAGACTCACAGAGTAGGCACAGAGATGTCACCTACAGTTTATGGAGACAAAATAGTGATGGAAATGGTTCATAAGCAGTCTCATTTACTGTGTGTGTCTTGCAGATGAAACTGTATATACGTGAAGATGGGTATTTGGCTTGAAAAAGTAGATGTCAGAGAACATAATTACATGGGATTTTGATATTCAGCATATACCATATCCAGCTCTCAGAGGTAGAAGAATGGTTCAGTACAAAAGGTTTGGAGTAAGACTGGTAGGGAAAGTTGGTTTGGCCGCCAATGTGTGTGAGTCTGGGTAAGTTATTTTACCATCCCTAATTTGCTTCATCATCTGCAAAAGCCTCACAGGATGGTTGTTAAAATTTAATTCACATAAAACACTTAATTCTCAGCACATGAAAAACACACAATATGTGTGAGTTCTTCTTATTTAAAAAGGATCAAGATGATAACATTAAAATATTTTCCAGTAAACAACTGTAAAAGTAGAATCTTATCATTAAATGTGTAATATAGAAACCTCTCGCTTTGTCATGACCTGACTGATTTTCTCCTTGGTAAACTCAATGGCTAATCTCCAATGAATTTTGATTGAGTGACCAAGAAGACAGAGCAGAAGGTAAGCTTCTGGTACACAGACCTTTCTGACCTATGTTTGTTGTTATCAGGAGTTGCCCACAACCTCTTATAAATGCAGAGATTCATGTGATTGTATAATTATTGGTTTCCCTGTTTACCTCACTTATTCTCCAACATTCTTAAGATATAATGAGGTGGGAAAAATAAGATTTTTATTCATATAAGTAACCTGAATTGGATGATTTTTATCTACCTCTTTAGAAATAGTGTTACTAAAACATGGGCACATCCTACCTCTCTTCCTAGGACTATGGAGATGAATAAAAGAATTTTAAGTAAGCAGCCTATTTGCTTTCAACTTCAGTGTTCATTTTTTGAAACAGCTGTACTCATTTTTGATAGTGGCCCTGCTCACCTTTCCAAGCTCCCCCTGGCTGGAAACAGTGCCAAGTGAACCAGGCTCCAAGCTATGGCCACGTGGGCCTTTGATCCCCATCCTGCAACCTTCCTCATGCCAGCTCCTTTTTCTAGAATGCCCTATTGCAGTCTTTGAAAATCTAAGCTGAAATTAGAGCAGACTCTGAATGATTTAAAAATTGAGAAATATGAGAAAGAATATATTAGTTTCCTAGGACTGCCATAAGAAAGTATCACAATTTGAGTGGCTTCAAACAAAAGGAATTTATGCTATCATAGTTCTGGTGACTAGAAGTCTAAAATCAGATGTCAGTGAGCCCATGCTCCCTCTGAGACTCTGGGTAGAATTCGTCCTTGCCTTTTCCTAGCTTCTAGCGGTGGCTGTAAATTCTTGGTATATCTTGGTTTGTAGCTGCATCACTCCAATCTCTGCTTATTGTCACCTGGTATCCTTATTCTGCCTCTGAGTCTTCACAGGGCATTGTCTTCTTATAAGGACACCTGTTTTATTGGATTAGAGCCTACCCTAATGACTTCATCTTAATTTGATTATATCTGCAAATAACTTATTTCCAAATAAAGATACATTCAGAGATACTAGGGGTTAGCATTTCAAAGCTTCAAAACATCTTTTGGGGGAAGATAATTCAACTTAATTAGGGAATTTTATAAAGTATAATGTTTACTCAGATATTTGATATTGGTTTTCATATAAATAAATTCCCAAAACTGTTTAGAATAATGCTTTAAACATAGTAGGGTAGTAGAATGTGTACTGATTTGAATTTCATTGACTTTTATTCTCACAGTGACATTATTTACATTTTATTACCTTGATAACACTATAGAATAAAGCTCTAAGTTGAAAAAAGATATCTGTTCCTAGTGATGACTATATTTATCTATGGGATGAATGGAATTTTTTCTGGAAATCATAGTTAATTTCCTGTTAAATTGAGTGTAAATTGTTGGAGTCAGGAAATTCTAGACTGCATTTCTCTGCATTTTTCTTTAGTTTCCCAAATCACTGTTTCACCTTCACAGGCTCTATTGGTTTTCTTCACTGTGTCACAGCTTTGGAAACAAGAGTTTTCTAGTTACTTGTACAAGTTGCTTAAGAGGCAAATAGGAAGCCGATTATAGGGGTTGTGAAACCAGCTTAGCCAACTATCTAGATGTTTGATTTTTGAGAACTATAAACTATCTTTCTAAAATTTTGTTGCCTTTCCTGACCTTCTCTTTGCCCATTTGTTAAATGAAATATTTAGAAATATGTGATTAATTTTTTTCCAACTCTAAGTGATTTTTGCTTTTTATGATGCATCCATGCCATCACAGAGAATTACATATGTGATCTTAACAAACACACAAAAGAACATGTATTTTCTAATAACTTCAGGTTTTCTTAAATCTTAAATTATATGAATACAGGTATAATTATGTAGGGATTCAACACCAGATTTTATTTTGTACACCTACAAATATGTGCAAATACAAAGGCTTATTTTTCAGGATTGTGGAATGATAATGATATTTGTGATTATGGCCTTACTGAATAAATAAGAAATTTAAGTATATGTTATCATTAAAGACCTATAATCTAGAATTCTGATTCTCAGGCCAGGATTTCTTGATAAGGTGCCATACTGGAATTACTTTTCATCTGTAGTATGAGCTGCATATTTCTTGTGTCTCAATTATTTAAAAAATGTACTTTCCTTACAGATGCCACTTCTCAGCTAGAATAGTCATCTAACTTGTACAACCACTTGCCAAGCCTTCTGCCACAGCAAGTGTTCATCACATTTATCATATGCTAAACCCATCCCTCATGATGCCTGAAAGTTTTCAAACTAAGCCTCCTGGCTTCTGTAAATTTTACTTAATAAGCCAATTAGCTGTATTTATTATAATCCCTGGAGAGTTATCTGCCCGGACAATGCTCTTGCAACTAAATTGTCTAATTGAAATATGTTCAATCTGTCTGAAATTGCCATTGAACGTTTTACTGCTGTGGACCAGCAAAACTAGGATGGGATTTGGATTCATCTAACAACTTGAGAGACAGATGGTGTGGAAAAGATACAGATGTAGCAGCTTCCATTGATTCTTAATATGCCCTTTTTTGTTGTCTTAAGCATTTTCATCAGCAAATGAAATACTTGTTTTGCTAAAGTCAATGATTTGCATATTAAGTTGGGGAAAAAAAAAACATAAGGCAATAACTAAAACTTAAAGCATTACTGCTGTTGGGAGGAAATTTTCCGCAAGAAATTCTTAACTTTAGAAAGCATGTTTACAGCCTCACTTATTAATTTATTTGCGCATTTATTTTGCCAATAAAGAATTTTAAGCACCTGCCATGGTGGCCACCATAGCAGCCACTTTGAGATGGGTATAAACATGATTTATCTATGATTCCTGCTCTTAAAGAAGTTTTTAAGTAGAAAAGAAATAACAAATGGGAAAACTCCAAACAGGTTAAAAAGCGGGAAGTGCCATAAAAGATAAAATACTGTCAAAATTCAGACTTGGGAGAGATGATTTGTGACCAAATTTTTGGGCAAAATAACATTTAACATAGAACTTGGATACTAGGTTGGTTTCAGCAAATGGTGATGAAAAGGTAGACAGATGCGGCAGTACTTGGAAACCTATGAAGACTAGAGAAAACTCCAAGCAAATGCAAAGAAACAATTATCTTGAGCAAAGATAACACTGGAAAGTTGGTAGTTTTGAACAATGACTTAAGGGTTTGAACTTTACTCACTACATAATAAGAAAGCATTATAATTTTTTGAGTAGAGGAACATTATGTTTAATGAGGTTTATTTATAGATGGTGTATAGGATAGACTGAAGGAGAAAGGAGCCTAAGGATGAGACATTTAGTTACTGAAATTGTCTAGGACAGAAGAGTTAGAATAGAAATGAAAATAAAAATCAAGTCAAGATAAGTTTTTTAAAAAGAATAAGGCTTGATGACAGATTAAATGGGGGAAAGGATGGAATGAAAGTATATGGTAGAGAAAGGCTGTGAGATAGAAATGTCAGAGAAGACAAGCAAAGGGGATAGTAAAAGAGGTCTTGTCCCATTGAAAATCTAAAATCAGTTGGAGGAACTGGTTTGAGAGGCAAAGTGGGAAATACTTTGGGTTATTTCAAATAGCACTGTCCAAATTGATCCCATATTAATTTTAAATATTCCAGTAGACACATTTTAAAAAGTAAAATTAATTTTCACGGCATAGTTTATATAACTTAATGTATCCACAATATTATTATTGCAATTATATTGTATATAGTCAATACAAAAAAGTATTAGGTATTTTATATTAAATTTTGTACTATGTCTTTTTTTTTTGTACTATATCATTAAATCCAATGTGCATCTTACAATCATTGCTCATCTCAATTCAGATTAGGCACATTTCAAATACTTAACAACTACATGTGGCTAGTGGCTACTATTTTGGACAGCAGTTTCAGAAACTTCATGTGAAAATATCCACGAAGTTGAATGGAATATTGTCACCATCAGAAGGAAAGACTCATGTATATGGCACTGGTTAATAGAATAGAAGTAGATAAGATCATTCAGAGAGTGAAGAGAAATATCAGAAGTAGACCATAGGCATATTCTTGGTGAATATCCATATTTCCATGTGCAGTAGGGATAAGAGTAGTAAGAGTTGAAGAAAAAAAATATTGGACAAGTAGAAGAAACAACACAAGGAAGGGTCATGAAAACCAAAGAAAATGAAACATTTAAGAATTGAAAAGTCCACAACAGTCAACTAAGAGATACTACGAGGAGAATGAAGTTTGAGAAACAGAAAAACTTGATTAACGTACTGGTATATTAGTGTGCTTGGCAAGTTTAGTAGTAATCTCCAATAACCTGAAGGAGTGTTTTGGAGGCATATAGATAGGCTGAAGCTAATCATATTACCTGACTTTCAAAACCCATTCTAGGAATCTATAGTAACAAATGAGGAAGGTAGGAGGCAAGATGAGATGGCCTCAGTGTGAGCTGAGGTCTAGGAGACAGGAAGTCTTCAATGTCCTTCCAGTTGTTTAGTAGTAAAATTGAAGAAATGCTGTGATAATGTGAGCATCTGTAAGGGATGTGGGCTTGTTGTGCATTGGTTTGTTTAAGACTGTCAGAGACATCAACATTTCAATAGGCTAAGAAATCGGGAGAAAATACAAATACATGAAAATAAAATAATAGAAGGAGAAAAAAGTTCTAAAGTGAAAGTGTGTTTCTCTTCTCAAGACAAGAAAAAAAAGCTCAGTGGATGTATAAAAATATGCATAAAACATAATGAAAAGAAGAAGTGACCATAAAGGATAGTGATAAGATTCTTCTGAAAGTCGAAAAAGCTTTCCTATGGACTAGAGAAGTCAACTCGAGAAAGAAAGAAAATTTAGGAAAGTAGCTACAATAAAATAGCATGAGTTTGCAGTGAACCCAGTTAAGAGATTTATGAGTTCCTTCCTTTGCTTTCAAGTATGGACTGGGACATATCCAAGTTTGGGAATTGGCATAGCAGAAATTCATCACAACAAGGAATTGCCTGTTTTCTTTTTCTTCCCCCTCAATGTTCAACAACCCTTTTTCTGCATATTTCAGGCTAACACAAAACTATGCTACAATTTTGCAAGGATTCCCAATGGCAGAATTTCTCGGATACCCACTATTTCCATGGCAGGAACAGTACATTTCTAAACAATATACAAAAAGGCATCTGTTTGCCATAGCTTCATTATCCTTCTCCTTGCACTTGCGAAAGTTTCAAGAGACCCTTGATAAATGTTTTCCTCCATGACAAGAATTCTTCAAACACATCTTAAAAGAGCAATCGATATTTATTGCTCAAAATCAGAATTATTTAACCTTTACATGATAAATCTAGTCACCCTTCCACCTGGCTCTCTATAATTTATAAAACGTTGGAATAGTATTACACTTTGTTTAAATAAATTTGAAATGGAAGTATCTTGTAAAATGTAAGATAAGAAGCAGATAAACACACATTGCTACATTATGAAATAAAAGCACGTGAACAGCTTCTGTGTACTAGATACATCAGTTGGTAAACACACAAGGCCAAAAAAGCCATGATGGCAAGCTCTGGTGCATGGTAAAATCTGTGTTGTAACTTGATCCTTAGCCAGAGACCACACAGTCAACTTTAGGCAAACATCTCAAAAATTAATGCCTTTTCCATAGGTCCCATGGTGGTCAAAGAAGATAATTTCATGATTTAGAACAATTTTGGTACTATGGAAAAAATGGGCCTTGGAATCAAGAGACCCATCTTCCAGCCTTGACTCCGTGAACTAATTAGCCAAGAGGTCACAGTCGACTCATTAATTTACTTATTCATTTCATCATGCATTCATATATTAGCATATAGTATGTGCTAGGTACTGTACTAGGTGGTACAGTGGTAAACAAATAAGGGCCACATTACATGCAAGGGCTCTGCCTATAGTCCTAGTAAGCTGTTTGGATTTTAACCTAAGTGAGATAGAAAATTATTGAACCTTTTCAGCAGAAGGGTAATATAATTTGGTTTATCTTTTCTAAAGATCACACTTGGATTGTTCTATACATGATGAACTATTGTGGATACAAGAGTGAAAGCAATTCCAAAATTCTTTTCACAATTATTACCTCATTGTAACATGCAAAGAAGGCAGGGAGGTGATTATTGGACCTATCCTCTTATTGAAATTTTCTGAGATAGAGTGCTTAGTTTATGGAGACTCTGACTAAGGACAGAGCTCCAACTGGAAAAGAGTTTATTGGTTCTTCCGTTATAGCACAGCTGCGTTTCAGTAGGTAACTCTGCATACATTTGTCCAATCAGCCACCAGGTGCATTAGCCCTGTGGACGTAACTGATCTCACAAACATATGAAAATGTTTTAGTTTTACCTTGGAGGATTAAAACTACACAGTGTCATAGGCACAGAGAACACCATTTCCCAGTGAATGTATTTGTACTTGAAATATTTTTCATCCTGTTACAATCTTCAACCAGATTGGAACTTCAGAACCATCTTTGACCCTTTCATGTTTCCAGTCACCTAGTCCCAAGAACTTCTGGGATTCCTTTCTTCCTATTTTAGACCCTATTAGTTAATGTTTGAATTATCAACCACCTTTCATCTAGTTTCCCTATCCTGTTTCTTTCAGTTCACAGAATTTAGTTTACAAAATTTGAGTCCTCCATAGCATTTTGCAGACTCAGTTATAAAGAAGGCAAATTTTCAAGAAATTCATGGAGAAGCAGGAGATATTTGTAAAGAAATAGATTCAATTCAACATAGGTAAATATACTTAAAATGCTTAGTAAGGAAGTATCACATACAATTCATTAAGCTCACAGAGGAGTTAATACAAGTTTCATGAAAAAGTAACATTTGAGTTGGATTTCAAAGAATGAAGCTGGAATAAAGTTCAGTCTTTGCCTTATCTAATCTCACTGTTGTTTTTTTCTGTTTGTTTGTAAATTCTTAACACCAGTGCTTCTAGAATTAAATTCCCAAAATACAGTTCTGATCATTGCAAGTTTTTTACCCTTAAGTATTTAAGCATGTAGCCCAGTCCATACCATGGAATCCAAAGTCCTTGATATGATGCAGCCCTCCTGTTTCTGCCTCACCTCCCATCATGGGGTTTCTCATCAGTGGTGTATAGTAACACACCACTGTAGATGCTCGAGATTGTTGCAGATGAATAGACATTTTTAATATTAATAGTTTTAGATATATTTACTGTTCATTAAGGAAAAAATGTCACCAACAGTGCTGGTGGGAATCTAAATTGGTACAACCACTATGGAAAACAGTATAGAGGTTCCTCAAAAATTTAAGAATAGAATTATCATATGATCCAGCAATCCTTCTTCTGGGTATCTACCAAAAAAAATCTGCAAACATTTATCCATAAAGATGTATGTAACCCTATGTTCATTGCAGCATTTTTCATGGTGGCGAAGAAGACATGGAAACAACCAAAATCTTCTTCAATAGATGATTAGATAAAGAGCATGTGGTATATATACACAATGGAATATTGCTTGGCAATTAGAAAAGATGAAATACTGCCATTTGTGACTTAGATGGATCTTGAGATTAACATACTAAGCAAAATAAGTCAGACAGAAAAAGTTGAGAACATGTATACCTGAAACCTATGTAAGTTTATTAACAATTGTTACCCAATAAACTTTAATTTAAAAAAGAGAGATAATAAACTAAAAAAGGAAAAGTTGAGAACCATGTGACTCAGTTATGACCTCCTTTGCTAACATCTAGTTTATATCCTTATAGTAATGCTTTATACATAATCTATCATGTATTAAAATAATTTTTGGTATGCTCATCATCTTTGCTGTGCTGGGAACTCCATGAGAGGAGGGCTTGTGCTTGTGCTGATGTCTCTGTGCTCTGAGCAGAGAGCCTGGCTCAGCTTCCCAATAAGTGAATGAATGTGAAAGTACAATGTAGGTGTTTAGCTACTATTTGCTGAATTGAATTAATTAGGGCACTGAAAGAACCAGCTCCCTCAAGGTCCCCATTGTTAAATATCATTTCAGATTTAGCAATGATGAATCATGGCTTCTGAAAGGCCATATTTAAAGTAAGTATCTATTGCCTATGAATAGAGCAAGTCCCACTGGCAGAGTTTTATGGATTAGTTTATCAAATTAGCTCATATCAGCATGAAAACCCTATGAGTATAGGATAGAAAAAGAGGAAAAAGGAAAGGGGAAATCATCATAATTCTGATGGCTGTTTCTATAGAATTTTACCATTTTCTTCACATCTGGATCAGTTTACCCATGTGCTAGATATTATTATTATTATTGGTGGTGATGGTATTATTATTATTATTATTATTACTAATCCCATATTCCACTGAAATGCTATAAATAAAAGTGAAAATACAATACCAGCCTACCTTCTTGCCTTCCTGCCTTCTTTTTTCCTGTGGATTTTCACTTTTTATCCTGTTTTCTTACCTCACAAATCACAACTCTGATTTAGGTCAAATTCCATATCAAGATGAAGATCAGTCATACACATGGGTGATCGTCTCTCTATTCATAAAGATGACCTAGCAGCTCTTCCATTTGTCTAAATAAACATCCATGCCATTCACTAGAGGAAATTAACTTTTAAAATTATTTTAAAGTCAGTTTTTAAAATTACCTTCTTTAGATGTGTATTTAAATCATATATACATATCTCCTTCAATAAACAGGTTTGGATATAAGTTGGATATTTGTTTTGATGACTAAAGACTAATTCTAAGCATTTGATATTAGTGTCATATTAGTGTCTACTTTTTTTTTTGAAACTAGTTCGTGAAGAAAATTTCCAGAACATTTCATAGAATACATGTGTAATAATCTTGTTTTGTCCTGCTCTACAAAGATAAAGTAAGTTTTCCTGGAACTGAATACGTTTCTTCTAAGTCAACATTATAAATGGGATTGTGCATCAAAGGAGGCTCTATTAATTGAAAGGAAAGTGTTCAGAAGAAAACTATTGCCTAAAATCTAGTAAGAAATTACCCTTAAGTACTCTATTAGTTAGGGTTCAATCCAATAAGTAGAAACAATAAGAGTCTTATGAGTAAGAGCTTTATTATTTATATTATAGGAGTTGAATGTTGCACAATGGTGGGAGAAGCTTAGGAGTTAAGGTTTAACATGGAGATGCTGGGGAATCAGCGTACAGTTGCTAATCCATGTATGGACAAGTCAGGGCTTGATGGACAAGTCAGGGCTTGCATGGGAATCTGGGAAGCCCAGCATGTCTATCCATTGGTGTGTGACCATGACGGGGAGCTGAGGAGAAAGTCTATGGAGGCTGTTGCCTCTGCATCTTGTGGTGAGACCAAGGCCACAGCTGGTCTGCAGGGCCAGCAGAAGAAAGAGCTGGTCATGAAGTCTGGGTAAGTGAAGACACACTGACATCCTGCAGCACCTCTGGATCTCTTTCAATGCATCTAACCACTGTGACCTTCAGAGAGGGGTGACCTCTGCTTCACTTCTCTCTTCCACATCTCACACCAATTTTGAGTTTTATCAACTCTGACTTGGAGGCATACAAGAAAGGTATCTTAGAAAATGTAGCTCCAGCTTAACCAAGTTGACTCAGGAAAAAAAAAAGAAACAAAACAGACTTTTTAGTTCAAATTTCTTTAAAGCATGAGTGTATCAAAGTCATCAAGTGAATGGAATGTATGTTCTAGAGAGATTTTGATTCTAAAATATTTGGCGTAGAATTTAATTTTGAAGCCAGGAGAAATTATTACTGAATGGTGAATATAATTAATGATATTTAGTAATTAGAGAGAAAGGTTGATACCAACATTTCACATTTATGTCAGTGTAACAAGAATCCAAAGTGAATAAGATACCAAGCTTATAGAAAAACAACTGTTTGATCATATAATATGTTGACTTCTTCAATTTGTTGCATTTGTACTAATCCTATCTTATAGTTCAATTTATCTATAAGCAAGCACCAGCCTTCACCAGGGAGCAGCTTTCTGAAATTTCACTATGGAAACTGGAAACAAATGGCTCCTATAATAGCAAGAATTGCAAGATAAAACTTATCTAAGAGCAGTAAGTGGCAATGTCAATTCATTTGGATTAATACCACATACTGAGTCATTTTTACTCTAAAATATCTTAACTTAGATAAATTAAAATGCTCTTTAAGCCAGCCCTTGGAGCACTGAATATAAAACACTAAATGGACAGTTTGGTTAAAAAAATAATCAAGAAATATCAAGAATAGCGAACATAGGTGGGCTGTTACAAAAGGGGGCCTCCAGGCACCTTGACTGACACAAAAGAACTCTAATCATTCTTTCTTCCCATGAAAAGGAAATCAAGAGTATAGTAACAAATCTTAACTAGATAATATTATCTAGAGAAGGCTTTCGTCAGCATCAAAATGCTGGATAAGATAATGTTTAAATGTGGTTTACATAGTCATGGTTTCTAACATCCTTTTTTCCCCAATGCTATGATGAAGTATGTAAATCAGTTGTAAATGAAGCAACATTTCTATAGCCCTGTTATTTTTATTAAACCTATTATCATCTGTTTTAAATCTATTGGGAATCTATCCATTCTGTTATTAATGTCTTTGCAGTATTTGTCTCTAGCTTATCTCTCCAGCCTCAATACTGCCTTCACACATTTCCTCTCAGTCACAGTAAAGTTTCTCTCTACTATTTTTCATACCTGTCATATATTCTGGCCTCCAGACTATGATGCATATTGTTCCTGGTGCCTTCTTTCCAATTCTGCCTTTCTGATTCAAATGCCACTTCTTCACAAAACAGTCCCTAATCCAATGAGCAAAACAAAATGCCAGTCTGCTTTGGATCCACACATCAGATAATTTGTGCCACAGCTAAGTAACTTTTTCATCTGTCTTATGTTTTCATTATTTTTACATATGTTCTTAACCTCTGTTAGATATTTTTCTCAATAAAGGTTAGATAGTGTCTTAAGTTTTCCCCCCCTTATCTTGAAAATATGACATATCAATGGCCCTTTTTTTTAAAGAATTTGTAGTGTTGGTGATCTGTTCTTAACTCCTTGCTATTTGATCCTTGTATATGAATTAAATTTCAGTACATGAAAAAACAAATTTTTGGAACAAAACAGGTTATTTTAAATGTATACATATATTTTAAATGTTTTTTATTTCCTTCATTTTCCTTTTACTGTTTGGATCTCAATTTTGGAGGGTTAAAGTAATTACACTTTTCAATTCATGACATATTATTTTCTTGTGTCCCTAATTTCTATCATTATATCCTCCCTCTATAGATGATTTTGCTATTTTGATGTTTAATGTGTATCCGTATATTTACATATTCTTTTAAATGTGTTTCTTTGTATTGTGTGTATATGGGTATTACTAAATTATACGAATTGTACTTTACATAAACATCTTATTCAGTCCCTTTCTTCTTCACTAGCGCTATTTTAAAGACCCACTATTGTCACTGTGTGTACATCTAGTCTCTTGCTTCTAACTTCTGTGTAGTACATGGCGGTGGTGTGTCCACTGTATTTTACTGACCCCTCACCTCCAGTGAAAGACACTTACATTGTATACACTTCTTTGCCAACACAAACAACACTGTAAAGAACATCCTCATACCTTTCTCCTTAGGAACTTGTATTAGAATTTGAGGTATGCGCATATATATGAATGTAGCTTGACTAGGTCATAGCTATGTTCTGGTCCTGACACACGGCTTTCCAGAATTCTTGTACCCGTCTACACTGCCATCAGCCATTCATGTTTCATGCTAGTTTCAGAAACAGGAAATTTACCACAAACAAAAATTCTAGAATGCAAGGATATTTATAACTCTGGGGTTCATACTGTAATAGGGCATTTCCTTTTTACTGCAATTTCCTCAAATGTTTGAATTTTGTGAGCTCAGTTGGACTAGAGTCCAGGACCTATCCCTTACTGGATATAAGACCTTTAGCAAGTCACTTTCTCCTTCTGACCTTTCCAATTTTTTATTCATTTAATCAGTCATGTATTTGTTCATGCAATACTAATTGAGCACCTATTGTATACTTAGTTTATGACTGTGTCACCTGATGGTGGAAGGGGAACCTCCGTAGTCAGTGCTGTGAAGTCAGCAGTCACTCTGCTGGGCCATCCTTGCTCTCAGAGATTCAGGGAACTCTTCTCTGAGATAGATCATTTTAATGTGAGACCAGAAAGAAATTGGGTAGTCCACAAAAAAACAAACAAACAAACCAACAAAAAATGTAGGGAGGATACAGAATTATTGGGTTGAAGATGGCAAGAATAAAGCATATTCTGACAGGAAACACTGAGTGCAGCACACATGGGGAAACACTCCCCACAAGCTAGGATCCAGTAATGGAAAGAGGTGCCACAGAACAAAGGGAGAGATCGTGGCTTTGGCAGGAGGCTCAGAGAAGCAGGAAGGTGGTGCCAGACCATGTCAGGAAGTGAAGAACATGGAAAGCATTTTGGATTAGAGAAAAACATTTCTATGGAAAGCATGGGAATTTTCAACTATTATATAAGAGGCAAGGTGAGAACTGCAATGATCTCTTCCAGCCCTTTCTTTCTGTTTTTCCTAAATCTCCATGCTGCTACGGAGCACCGGTAATGTGGCGAGTCTGAATTGAGATGTGCTATAAAATAAACACCAGAGTTTGAAGGCTTACTCCAAAAAAAGTAAGATATCTTCTTAATAATTCTTATATGGATTACATGTTGAAATTATAATATTTTTAATATGTTGGGATATATAGACATATATGGAACTACACCAATGAATTTCATCAGTTTCCTTTCACCTTTTGAAAGTAGCTATGGGAAAATTTAAATTTACATCTGGGGCGCTCATTGTTTACCTGGTGGACGATGCTGTTCTAAATCATTTACTTCTGGTTTCTGACAGAATGTTGAAGATTCATCTGGAGTGAAGATTTTGCTGACTGAAAGGGGGACTTTTTTTCTGTTAAATCTGAACACTACAGAAGGTTACATTTAGCCCTGAGATGATTTCAACCAGAATCCCAGGCAGAAAACATCTAACAAGATTATATGCTGTACAGACTTCAGGAGAGCAGTTTAGAAGATTATGTGGGAGTTAAAATATATGCACATATCCCGTTATATATCAACAAGATATGTGCTCAGAGAAGACTCCCACACACCACTTAGAATACTGGCTGAAATTTTTCCATCAGCAAAGTAACTGAATAAAGAAGGGGACAAAAATTAGCAGTAGTACAGTGAATGCCATATACTGTAGTTATGGCAAGGTTTGTTTTGCAGAAAATGAATATTTCATGAGTGTTTTTTGAAATAATGTTTTGCCAAGATTTTTTTCTTTGATATGGCCAGCTAAAAATCCCTCATTATTTCTATTGAAATTTTATGATGGATCTTTTGCATATTTGAAATAATTTGATGAACATCTCTTAAATTCTGGACAAAATACCTGAACAAACTTCATTTCTGCACTTCAAGGATCTCACAGTCTGATAGAAAAGATAGGTGTGCAAAAAAAGAAAATAGTATGAAAATTTGAAGAATCAAATTATATTTAAAGGTGTAAATGTAACATGATTCTGAGAGGAAAAATATTATTTATCTATACTGTCTGTATTTTTTCTTGAAAAACGGATGACTACTTATAATTCAGAGCAAGCTCAGGAGAACTGGTTCAAGGAGCAGGAAAGGGAATTCATACTGTTCCGAGAGAATATGAAAATCCTGTGTTGTAGTTGGCCCCCTTTTTTCCGTTCTCTCATGGTACAGTCACAAGTAATGCTGCGGCATAGGGAAGTCCACATTAGCCAAATCTCTGAGCAGAGGAACCTTCTCTTACCCTCAGTTGAGGAGTTGTAGTCCTAAGAGGGTGGAACCTACTACCAATGTTTTTTGTTGCTGGTCCTCCCATTGTTTGGCTCAGGATGTGGGCACACTTCAGAGGTGTACTGCAGAGCAAGGTAACTAAAATCCCAGCTCTCTAGCTGGAAGACAAAATAGAGGAGCCCCAAGGAACCGGAAAGTATGTGGAGATCATGGAATGGAAGAAACTCAAGAAATCAACCCCACAGAATTGTTTGTAAGCTTTGGATTCATTCCTAGGTAGAGCACATGTGGGTCTGATACTATTGAGCATACAAAAGACTTTGAGAACTTGATATACCATTGCCCATGTCTCAGTCTGGCCACTAGGTGGCATATACACTGGACAGATCCACATAGCACTGTGGAATGCTTTGAAAGCATACTGGCATCAGAATTACAGACACAAGAGGCTGGTTGGAACCTAAGATCTGAACCTCACCAGGTTGATTGTTTACAAAAACAAAAAATGTCAACATTTTCCTAGGATGTAAAGAAGACCTAGGGTCTTATAATATAATAGAATATTCAAAATGTTCAACATACAATTAAAAAATTACTTGGTTACAAGGGAAATCTCAATTCACATGGAAAAAGACAACCAAGAGACACCAGTGATGAAACGACAAAGATGTTGGAATTATCTGATACTTGAAACCAGAGGAAAAATACAAAGAGTACTAAATAAATAGACACTATCAAGAAGAACCAAGTGGAAATTTTAGAGCTACAAATACAATAAACAAAAACAATAACAAAACCCTCCCTTGACCAGCTCAGTAGTGGAATAGAGATAACAGAGGAAAAATGAATGAACTTGAAGATAAATCAATAAAAATGATTCAATCTGAACAATAGCGAGAACAAAAGAGATTGAAAAAGTGAAAAGAGCCTTAGAGATTTATGGGAAAATAACCAGAAAAGTTCTAGCATTTATGTCATTGCAGTCTCAGAAGGGGAAGACAAAAAGTTAAGTGCAGAAAAAAACAAAAAAGAATGTCTGAAAACATCCCAAATTTAGCAAAAGAGGTAGACCTAGGGATTCAAGAAGCTCAGTGAATGTCAAACAGGATAAACAAATTCACATCCAGGCATATGATAAACAAACTGCTGAAAATTAAAGGGAAAACAAATCCCCAAAACACCCAGAGAAAAATGACATACTACCAATAGGAGAACAACCATGGAAGCCAGAAAGAAGTGACACGATGGTTTTAAAATGCTGAAAAAGAACTGTCAACCAGAATTATATATCCAATGAACATATACATCAGGAATAAAGGTGGGGAAAAAAAACAAAACTTTCAGATGAAGGAAAACTAAGGGGATTCATTACCAGGAGACCTGTTCTAAAGACATTGCTAAAGGAAGTTCTTTAGACCAAAGGGAAATAATATCAAAAGGAAATTTGGAACATTAAGTGTGAAGGAAAAGCAATAAAAATGGCAAGCATCTGGGTAAATATAATTGATTATTCTGTTTTTGAGTTCTTTAAAATGTTTGCAAGTAGAACGCAAACACTTTAATGTCTGATAGGGATTTCAATGCACATAGATAAACATAAAAGAAGAGCCTAAATTGACTTATATTGTGGTAAGATTTCTATATTCCATCCAAAGCAGTAAAACATTAGACTCTAAATGAATTTTCAAAAGTTAAACATGTATACTGTAATCCCTAGAGAAACCACCAAATTATCCAAAAGAAGTCACAGAGGGTTAACAGAGGGAACAAGCAGAGAGCAAATAACAAAACAGTAAACTGAAATCCAAACATATCAATCATTACATTAAATGCAAATGATCAAAATATATACTTATTAATAAGAGACACAGGTTTTCAGGACGGATAAGAAAAATTAGACAATTAAATTAATCCCTGCTTTTCAAACCATCTCCATTTTACAACCAGTGAATTAGAGGGGAATTAACTTGCTCAAGACCCTACAGTGACTAGATGTACATGAGAGGCTTTCTAACTTCCTAGGTATCTCACAACTTTACCGAATACTCTGTTCTAACCCTCTAGGGCAGTGGTTCTCAACCTGTGGGTCGCGACCCCTTTGGGGATCAAATGACCCTTTCACAGGGGTCGCCTAAGACCATCGGAAAACAAAAAGATACTTACATTACAATTCATAATAGTAGCAAAATTACAGTTATAGAGTAGCAACGAAAATAATTTTATGGTTGGGGGTCACCACAACATGAGGAACTGTATTAAGGGGTCGCGGCATTAGGAAGGTTGAGAACCGCTGCTCTAGGGTATTGCTGAGATTAAAAAATAATAAGAGAAAGGGACAAGTAGGCTTCATCCTGTCAGGACTGAATTTGGAGTTCACTGGAGTTGGATGGAGCCCTGAACTTGTGCTGGGGAGTATGTTTCTAGGAGATCTACTGAAAAACCAATAACCATACAAGAAGAGGGTCAAAGACGGATGAAATGGCATCAAACCCTGCAGTGATCATACTATGTTTGACCCAGTTTCCAATCTCCTCCTGTTGGAAAATAAAGGGTGGAATTACCTCAGGCTTTTCCTGAGAAGATTGGGCTGGCATGCTGTCAGAGGCAGAGAAAGCCAGCCGGTTTCCATGTGTATGTATTTTGACACACGCTCCCCATACTCAGCAGGTTCTAAGCACTGAGGCTCATGGGAATCTGATGTAAATTTCTAACTCTCCCTTCCTCATCCTTGGAGCAAGTCAAGGGGCTGATAGGTCTTGACAAGCTGTGTTTCTGATGGAAAAGATAAGTGGAAGAACTGCAGAAAAACAGGGAGATGGACTTAAATGGTAAAATATAGAAACAAAACACCACCAAATTACTTAGCTTTCTGTTGTGACAGAGTCAGTCCACGTACATATAATAGAGGAAGAGTCATATGTTGTCTCTTATTTTGTTTCCAGAGTGTAGTTCTTGGCAGAGAAGAAAATATCAGGGTGACAAGTTAGTTTGCAGGAGACACACGCTCTGAGTGAAAGTGGGGAAAAGGCTATTGTAACTTAATTCTATCCTGGGAATTGATGGTCTGTTCCAAGAGAATAAATCAGACAGACCATGGCGCTAAGAGACAGCTCACAGCCAGGACTGCCTTATCTGGGGAAAGTAAACTTCTTTCCAAGTAACAGAGCAGCTGTCTTCGCATGTTTAAGCCGAGACAAAATGGCATCATGAACCATGGCAGTGGAGACAAGAAATAAAGCCAATTTTCTGCAAAGGTCCAAATGCTTCATGGATGCCCTTGGTGACTTTGAGAACTACTGTTTTCAAGACAGCAGCCAAACTTGATTGACCTCATCTAGATCCAAATATCTTGTGCAGAAAGTAAGCACCCATTTGATGGGCTGTTTAAATAAACATTTCTCTGGATTCAGACAGAAGTAATTGTCCTTGAATCAACTCCAAATAGATAGACAAGCATTTAACATAAGACCAAGTTCCTTATTACAAAAGCCCTAAATATATCACTACACAATCTCTAAATTAGGCAAGATGCCAGAGTATGTCAGGGACCTTGCACCAGCTTGGCATCTAATATCACCTGCTATTAAAATTGTCTAAGCCTCGTCAGAAAGGGAGTCTTCTATTCGTAGCCTCACAGATATTATTTACAATTTACCAGTTGTCTGGAAATCCCAATTCATTCAGCTTGACTGGTCATTTACTAAATATTAACAATGCTTTTTAAGAGTTCATTTAGTAGAGTGGTCTGCAACTGCTATAGATGAGAATCATCTGTCTTCACGCTGACCAATTATATTAGCATGTCTAAGGGTGGGGTGTGAGCTCAGGTGACTCTACTAGGAAATCAGAATTAAGAACCACTGAATAGGCCCTACAACAGGAACTGAATAGGTCCCTTTGTTTTCTTAAACAAATGGAAAAAGGCCTAAAATTAAATCACCTTAGGTGTTCTGATGGTTTAATTACTGGAGTCCTTCATCTGGAATACAGACACATGCACTTGACCAGAACCTAGGTATAGTTGTAGAGGCAATGAGTGGGGGAAGCAGGAAGTGGGGAGAGCTAACCCCTCCAATTCCTGCTCTTAGAACCAAGTTCCAAATAACTACATACCCTATTTCAGAGACGTGGATAGCCACGTTCAAGTCCAGAGACAATTATGTTGGCTGTACTGTAACAGGCCACAGTCTTTGTTTTAAGCCAGGTCAGTGATATCTCTAGCTTGTAATATGGATAGTGGGTTAGTCAAGCAGGACAGGGTCACCCTTGTCTATTATATAATTCTATGCTTAGTTTGCATGTACGCTTAGAAGGGCCAGTGCAGGCTATCTGATATTAATGTGGGTGGGATTTTACCTCAAAGAGACCATTATATAGGGGTATTATGACAGCGGTTCTCCTATTTAACCAGATATGCTGAGCCAACCGAATCTGTGCTCATGTGTTCCAGGGTTATCTGCCCAAGGAAAATAACTACTCAAAAAAAAAAAATAGGGAAAAATATTTAAACTAGTTAGGAGCTAAGTCAGTCAAACAAGTGGTGTGACAATCCAGAGACACATAGGAGGCGCAAAAAGATGAAGCAAGGGATATAAATGGGATCAACAGAGACAAGCCAAACACAGGTTGTTAACATGTAGTTTATATATTTAAAGACCTCCTCTTAGTGTGATCTGCTTGTGTATGCCTTTGTGTGCTTCTCTGAGTCAAGGACATATTTTTAAAGACAACAAATTGCAATGAAGAGTCAGGGTTCATACGTGTACTCATGCACCACAAAGTGACATTTAGGTCGAAAACAGACCACATATACCAAGGACTATAATGGAGCTGATCTTATGGCCTAGTGACAGCGTAACCTTCCTCAGTTCTTAGTGCAATGCATTACTGTTTTGTGCAGGTCTCAGTCTTTGGATAACAACGCTATCTGCTAAAAATGCCTGCGTGAGCTTCCTCTTTCTAAACCGGTGTTACAACTGGACCTGACTCTTGTGGTTCTCATTGCAATTGCAAGCTGCCTTTCAATGCTGACCATTAGAGAACTTTGAAGAAAAAAAGAGTTTATGACTTACAGGCTCTGGAGCACGCAAGGTACGCCAGCGGCACACAGTGAGGAGAGGGAGCCCATGGAGCCAGCAAGAGCCAGTGCAGGCCTGGGGTTCTGCTTTTGTTGGACTCCAGTTTGGGAGCCTAGGGTTTCCAGGGCTCACTCTCTATTGGCAAATTTCAAACGTAAGAGTGGGAATTTAAAGTCCGATAAGAGAAAGAAACCAGCAACTCGAATAGTCAGTTACTGAAATCAAGATTTCCAAAACAATGCCTCCATGGGGGCAGTTGGCCTGTTTACCTACCTGTGGCTGACGACGCTTTTATTCCAGATAGCTTTCATTGAAGGGGGTGCCTCTGGCCATCAAAGCTTAAGTTAGGAATTTGCATACAAGAAGAAATGACTCCAACTCTCGGAGTGTAGGCTACAATTACTTTGAATTTGTGGTAACGCTGGTGTAAACAAGCCTACTGTGCTGTCAGTCCTATAACAGTAGAGCATATGCAGTTACAGTAGTGGGCTAGACCATCTAGGTTTGTGTAAGTGCACACTGGGATGTTCCTGCAAGGACAAAATTTCCTAACGACACATTTCTTAGAGTCTATCTCCATCTTTTAGTGGCACATGACTGTATGGGTATGTATGTAAGAGACATAGCACAGTAGTTAAGTAATTAATTAATGTTGTCTAGATAAGCTTGTCAAAAGGGTTAGAAAAATAACATGACAATACTGATACTATTTTAAATACCTATGAAAAAAATTAGTTTTTTAGACTATCTCCATTTTGCTCAGGGAATGCCTGTTATTGAAAATCAAGTATATTATCTTCCCTGGAAAAAACAAAGCTGGAAGTCAGTGGAAAACCAAAAAAAAATTTATAAAAGGTAACTCAAGGATTTGATGCCCACCCAGTTGTCATTCCTGGACAAAGACCAGCAAAGAGCATTCTCAGGTCCCCAAAGCCTCAGAAATGCTACCAGTTTATGAGCTTTTGTCCCAGGACACTGCAAGTTGACACAAAGAAGAAAACTTTGAATAGAAATTTGAAGAGATCTGGAAATGATTTTTGAAACAAGTCAGTAAAAATTAAAAATTACAGAATAAAATGAGTCAGTAAGAAAATAAGTAATGATTCAGAAAACCAATTCTTACATGTGAGGAATTGTTAGGTAAAATTAACAGTGACTAGGAGAGGAGGTAGAATTTAATTCAAATGCAGCAAAAGCACATGTCTCCTACGAGAGCACATATTTTCTAAAGACAAAGACCTTCCATCAGAATGATGGCCTCTGAAACCTTGCCCCAGGTAAGTAAGGAGAGAAAACGAAGTACATTCTAGCTAGTTTTTGAAAACAGATCGATCTGATCACACAACATTAGGTATGATAACACAAGGAGAAAATTCATGATTAATCACTGAATGGGAATTCTATTGTCTGTCTGGAAAATTCTGAATATGTGTATATTGGAGTTTATATTTCTCAAAGACTTAATGAGATTAGAATTATTCTTTTTGGTCTATTAATAAACCTCTACATTACTTTGAGTCATGAAGATGAAAATGTAAAAACATTTAGGTGTTTTAATAGAAATGAACTTGAATATTAAAATTTTTTTTTGATGAGGTTGTCAAAACATGAATTCAATCTTATAGAATGCTGTTATAATATCAAGAATGAGGGAGAGTGTCCAGACCAGCTAGATTATAGCAGGAACATCACGTTGTATTATGCACTCCAAGTTATGAGAGTTTGTTTTGAGTAAAATAAATTAAATGGTAAAGAACAAAATATTTAGAATATCTAAAAGCATTTCACATTACTAAAGAATATTTGAGGAGAAGAGTGAGAAAAAAGTGACAATGACCTTCAAATATATCTGACTTTCTTTTCGGTGCACGGTTAAAGACCCTAGGAAGTGAAATCCAAAACAATGGTTAGATGCTACAGAAATTACAGAAGTTACTTCATATAAGTAAGAACATTATAAAACCCATGCTGCCTACAAATGGAGTCAGCTGCTTTGGGAGATTAATATATTTAACATCATCCAAAGTGTTCAAATACATGCTATAATCTGTAGAGAAGATTCAAAAATGGCATTTATTGCTGTCCGAGGGATTCTGAACTCCCAAAAGTTTTAGACATGGAATGACTGCTTGAGTGACATTTTAAGAAACCTTTTGTAATTGCCTCATGCAAGCAGTGTTTTTATGGGTATAAAAAAGTAGGTATGATTTAAATCTCTGACTTAGAATAGCCAAGATGCATTTTTCTAGTCCTCTCTGTGATGGTCATCTAAAAACACTGGATTTATCAGGTGTATTGAGTTATTGTCAAATGCACCACTTTTGTTTAAAATTACAGCTATTTGTATCTTCCTCAGTGACACATTGCCTTATGCATGGCAGGTATTTAGTAATGCTTGGAGAATTGAATCTTCAACGCCTTTCTTAGTGCCCCCTCATTTATGACAGTGTCTTTCATTCATCAATATTTGCATTTCTCTGTCCATTTTTAGAATATCCAATGATCTGTGATAAGAATTGTATTCACTAACAGAGAACAGAGATTTGCCATTCTTTACTACTCTTTTTATATTTATTTCCATTTACTCTTGGTAAATAGACTCTGAAATTCATTCAGCTATTCACCCCTCATCTATGTAGACCTGTATCTTTGAGGATCTACACCCCCCTTACAAGTCCAGGAAAAAGCCCTGGTTGACTGAAACACATCTCAAATTCCTGGCCACAGTGGTTCACTCAGCTATGGATACAGGGCCCAAATTGGGCCAAGGAGATTTGAGGAGATGTTTTCTGGGGGCTTGTAAAAGAGACTAGATGATAGAAATATGTGGTATCTGCAAATTGTAAAAGAATTCTTGGTTCCAAGAGAAAAGTTATTATACATGGATGTAACGGAGCTGAGAGAACGACAGTCAAATTAAGCCTCAGTGATGATGCTGTGAACCTCTAGATGGAGTGCCAATTTAGTTTGGGGATTCTGCTAGGACAAACCAAAAGCATCCTAACAGAGGCAGAGGCTCAAACAAATCCAAACAGTGCTTACACAAAACTTTGAATAACTTTTCATTTTTATAAACAGCAACTGTTTTTTTCCCACCTCTGCCTCTGAACATTCTTTCTTTGTTTCATTCACAAATATCCCAAATAGGCCATGTGTTTCATGTCTTCACATTTTTCTTCAAATTTCCCAGCAGTTAAGTTGCTGTCCCTTTGTTCTTCAGTCTAATTGTGGAGGACGCTTCACTGACCCAAGTTGTTATTATCATTGCGCTCTTCCCGGGTGAGGCAGTCACTTGCCAGCCATTGGACAGCCGCTCTCGGTGGCTCACCGCAGCTCACGAAAGCTCATGCCTACTGCCAGCCAGCCCCACTGCAGCCTATGGCATCGCCGGCGACTCAGGGCAGCCCAGCTCCAGGTCAAGCTGTTGTTCACCATCTTGGCTGTAGAGGGCCCAGTGTCACTGGCCCTCATGTGGGATCTGAACTGGGGCCCTGCTGCTCAGAGCTGGCATCCCAAGCCAACTCCTAACCAATGCGCCACTCGGCCAGCCCTCAGCCACCCTATCTTTTGATTGGAACAGTTAATCCATTTACATTGAAAATAATATTGATAGATATGCAGTTATTGCCACTGTATTATTCATATTTTTTATCTTTCTTTTCATTTTAAAGAAGTCCTGCTAAGATTTCTTGTAATACTGGTTTGGTGGTGATGAACTCCGTTGGCTTTTTCTGGTTTGGGAAGCTCTTTATCTGTCTTTCAATTCTAAATAATAGTTTTGCTGAGTAATCTTTGTTGTAGGTCCTGGCTTTTCATCACTTTGAATATTTCCTGCCAATCCCTTCTGTCTTACAAAGTTTCTGTTGAGAAATCAGCTGACAATCTTGTGGGAGCTCCTTTGTAAGTAACTAACTGCTCTTCTCTTGCTACTTTTAAGATTACTTCTTTGTTTTAAACCTTTGGAATTCTAATTAGGATGTGCCTTGGCGTGAGGTAGCAATACTTATACCAGACTATATTGACTTTAAAATAAAAGCTATAACAAGAGACAAAGGAGGATCCCATAATACCACTTCTGGGTATTTGTCCGAAGAAATCCAAAACACTACTTTCAGGGGACAAATACATCCATATGTTCATTGTAGCATTGTTTATAATGGCCAAGATGTGGAGGCAGCCTGGGTGTCCATTGATGGATGAATAGTAAAGAGTAGGTGGTACATATATATATATATAGGGGAATATTGCTCATTCACAGATGGGAGGAAGTTCCTGACATCTGCAGCAGATGGATGGACCTGGAGGTTATTGTGCTAAGTGAAGTATGTCAAAGACAGATGCAATGTGATTTCGCTTATATATCGAATCTAAAGAACAAAACAAACAACAAACAGAAAAAAAATCATAGATACAGAGAACATTTTGATGGTTGCCAGATGGGAGGGGGGTTGAGAGAGTGAAAAATGGGAAGGGATTAAGAAGTACAAATTAGTTATTACAAAGTAGTCATGGGGATATAGTGTATAGCATAAGGAATATAGTAAATAATTTTGTAATAATTATGTATGGTGTCATATGGGTACTAGATTTATTGGGGTGATAGATGGGAGGGGGATTTGGGTGCAGGGTGAAAATGGTGAAGAGATTAGGAAGTACAATCTGGTAGTTACAAAATAGTCATGGGGATGTAAAGTAAAGCACAGGGAATATAGACAATAATACATAATAACTATGTATAGTGTCAGGTGGGTATGAGACTAGTCAGAGAGATCACTTCTTAAATTACATAAATGTCTAACCACTATGCTGTACACCTGGAATATACAATAATATTGAATGTCAAAATAAATAAAGTGTAAAAAAAAAGAACAACCCAATTAAAAAAAAGTAATTTTTACTTTTAACTGCAGTGTTCAATAAAAATTTTGACTGATTTCCCATCCATAAATCCATTTTGATCTCTTTTATAAGACACAGCACTTTTTCAGAGACACATTATAGGATAAACACATTTTTTAAGAAAGGAGACTTCCCAAAGAAGTTTAATGTTAATAAAAAAAGTGCAAGTGTTTTGTGTACATGCATGAGTATCTCAGATTTTAATTGCTTTTTACTTCAGGAAGGTTGTGATGTATAAACGTTTTACAAATCTGATCTCAAAAAACAATGATTTGAATAATCTGTGCTTTAATGCAAAAACAAAACATTAATTTTTTTTCAGTTTCTCATACAACATGTTTATTAAACATTTTAGTGTCAATAATTTCTTAAGATTATAACATTTAACCTTGTTATGGAGCTAATACCAATTCTATTCATGGGAGTATATTTTGGACTTTAGAACCACTTTAAGTGAAATGAATACCACAGTCTTTTTAGGTTGTGCTTGGATCAAAGACAAAAAAAGCATCAACTCATTCTTTCCAACTTATAAACATCTAATGATGCAATTTTTATGACATTATTTTAATGTTAGTATGATGTTATATTTTTGCTTCTGGTTATTACTGAAACTCGATATGTCATCCCTGAACATTACTAATTTTCACTTAATTTATATTTTAAATATTGAATTTTTAACTTGGGCTCCAGGAAAAATCCTGAAAAATAAAGATCAGCATTTAGCCTCTTTTTCTTGCCCTCAACCATAAATATTCAATTTGATGAATTTGTATCAGGGAGTATAGCTTTTTAAGATGCCTTTTTATAAATAAAAAATAGTTGTCCCTGCATCAAAGAGGGGGTTCAGAAGCACTGAAGTTCTGAAGGAGCATGTGCTTTGAGTATCATTCTCACCTGTTTCCTTTTTTTATTATAAAGTGGCAATTTATACTATCATAAGAAATATACATTTATATATAAATTTTTGCATTCAAATCTCTTTTGGATTACCTATTACTAAATACCACAAATCAAATAAAAACTCTATATAATATATCCTTATTTCAGAAGCATATGTATTATATACACATATATATTTGTAGAACAATTCAATGTTTGAAACATGATTCTGACTTAAAAAAATGCTATTTACAATTTTATGACAGAGAAATAATCTCAGCCTTTTATGATGTTAAAATAAGCAGGGTATTTTCATGTTTGAATGTGTTTCACCTTCTGCAGATGAAATTAAGCAATGTCACGGAAACCCTTCTCAGAGCAAGACCTTGTAGATTAAGCCATGAAAGAGGAATCGATTTGCTATTTCTGGGTCTGTGTTTAAAATAATTCGTTGATGTAGTTATGCTTCTTCTCCACGAAATCAGTGGTCCAAATCAGGACCATCAAGCTTTTCAACACACTATAAGCCATTCTTGATCCTTTACTTTGTCTTAATACTCTCATCTCTTGCTAGTGGAACCACAGGACCACCAATCTATATATAATACTTACCTACAGCATTGTCATTTTCTTAGATAGAAGAATTTTTCTAAAAAGCTATCTGGATTACAATCAGGTCCAAAAAGCCACAATGTGCATCAAATTGATGTCTCTTTATTGGGTTGGTTCATCATGACTAAAAATATGCTATGAAATTCATATAGAAATTCAAAATCCAAACTATTACTGTGATCAGGAATAAATTGACTTGCTGTCCTCCACTTTCCTGAAGCACAGAGGTCTCTGTTAGCAAATGGAACTTCAGCACCATTTGTTTCTATACCGCAAACTCCCAGCTTAAAAATCAAGTCAGGTATATTGACCAGAAAACTATTTGGTGAGATTCTCAAAAGTTTTGTTCCATTCTTAAGTCCAGTGATTTTGAAACATGGTACAATAAGAGCTCTAGAATAAACATGTCTTAACTTATATGTACCAAACCAATTACAAAGATTTGCTAAAAGTCATATTTCCCCTGAGAATATCCCAATAAACAATACAATAAAAATATATGGTGTTTTTTTTTTTACTTCACTTACAGGAGAATAAATGATGGATGAATTGAGACCCAGAAATTGGAATAATGAAAGTCAAAGTAAAGAACTCTTTTAGGTGGAATAAACCTGAAAAATGAACTATTTATTTATTTCTAGCTGAGCCATCCTGCCACCTGTTGGCAGCTCAGCAGCAGCTCAGCTTGGGCCGGGCATTGAACTGCTGTTGCTCAGAGTTCGCACTCTTGAGTGAGCTCTGAACCAACCAAGCCACTCGGCTGGCCCTTGAAAAATGAACTATTTAAACTGGCTCATATTTTTGGAGGAAATTGGATAATTTTATGTTTACATTTGGTACCTTTTAAAAAATCTAGACAGTGAATACTGGCATTTTCTAACTAAAGGTTTTATGTGTTTACAAGGTAAACAGCAGTTAAGCAAATGTTTGCCTTGTACTCTAATTTTTGTCAGGTTCGTGTGTAATAGTGATATGAGGTTTCCAATACATTCTCTGAAATCAATGGTAAATAAGACAAACCTAATTTCCAAAACATTTTACTGTGGTGAATATTTGCTTAAATTATATGGAGAAAAAAATATATACTAATTGGCTAATTAGAACTCTGCTTCTTAATTGCTATCAGAAAGGAGACAAATGTGAGTGTAGATGATAAATGAAGAACAGTCATTGAAAATAGAGGAAAGAATTTTGTTGGAGATTCATATCTCTTATCATATTTTTCATAATATTTAACTGGATTAAACATATTCTGTCATGAAATCATGTGTAATTGATGACACTTTGTGAAACTGTCAATTGTGTTACTAATGAGTTTGTGGTGAGTGTCTACATGCGTGTGTATGTATCACCACAAAAGCTCAAGTCAATTCATGCTAAATGAACTTGTGACCTATTTTGTGGAAGCCTCTTTTCATTTCTTCAAAGAAAATAAGGCTTTGTGCTTGGGATTTGTTTGGTCCTGAAAGTGACAGGTGCATTTATAATCAAGTTGAATCAAGAGTGACAAGAAGAAATACATCGTTTTTTGTTTTGTTTTTGTTTTTTACAAGGGTATCTTTCCCTAGAAGAGCAACATTCTTCTTCTTTTTTTAAATTTAGATGCCTTTATTTGTTACTTTTCAAATACTTTGTTTAAACAGATATTTCTTGCAAATGTGTGTTCAAAATCCTTGCCAAGATACATAACTTTTCTTCTTTGCAATTGATTAGGCAAACTCTTCCATTTCATTTTCTAACCTCCTGATAACATAAATAGAATATTTGGTGAAGTACACAAACCACTATTGGAGAATAATGCTTGTGTAGAGTGAGAGAAACTACAGTGACCTTGATGGAATACAGCAACCAATGGCAAGGTCATTGAAGTGAGGACCTAGACCTCTGCAAAGTGTATTTATTTTAGGGAGTCATAATTGGAACAACACATGCTGGGCTGTAGAGTTATAGGAGAAGTAACATGCTAAGTCTTCTCATTGATAATATCCATAAATCTGCTTAACATTCTGTTTTGTTTTGTGTTGATTTGGATGTCTCTACCCCATTCCTGATTTGTAGGACTAAGTAGATCTATTTTTCCAAGGCAATTATATGATGTTCGTATCTTCCCTAATATTTTTCTAATACTTTAGTACTCCTAACTGTGAATTTCCCTAGTCTTACACTGAGACTTTTTTTTTTTTTTTTGGCTACTTGAAGCTGCTCACACAACCCTGTCTGTTGGAGCCATGGCTGTTAATTCCATATTGTTTCTCTATGTCTCTGCAAAGTTCAATCTATTACAAGTACCCCTCTATGTTCTAGAAGACACAATTTTTGTCACCTAGTCTTAGAAATGAGGATAGATATAAGATAGTAAGATAGGAATTTCACAGCCATGCCTCCCAATATCATGGCAGAGTTTGGAAAATGCTGTATACATACATAAAACTCTGGTAAGTTACAAAGGCAAATGCAGTTTGCTTTGATCAATTTCCTAGGATATATTTTCTTATGTAAAATCCCTCTTCCTTCTTTCCTGATGCAAGAGATGGTACAAAACTCTCTAGGACAGCTAGACAGGCACCTAAACTCTCAAAGGTATCCACAAAGGTAAAAATCAGAGCAAATAGTAAGAGCACGTAATTTGTACATTACTGCCTGGGCATGGTAATAACAAATAATTCTAAAAAATTACTTCAGCCTTAGCAAAATAATTTTTTTCTAAATCACTAAAAACGAGATCCTAAATTAATAACTTTAATAAAAATACGATCTGTTCTGAGGAGAATCTGAAACTCTCTTTATGAAGGAATGAAATCAGCTAATACCATTAGATTCAACATAAACACCTAAACAATCTTAAATTAACAACTTCAACATAAACCTTTAAATTTTTCTTGATGTTAAGCGATTCCTGGCTATATACCTTAGAGGCATTAGAAGAATCTATAATTCATACATATTCAATATCATGGTAAAAATAATTCAGGAAACAGCATGTAATGATGTGTCAATTCCAAATGCCCGAAGAAAATACGAAATCAAAACAAAGCACTCTTCACAGCATTATCCAGACTTTTAAGCATTGAGGGCATTACATAAATTTGTAAGTTCAATTCTCCAAAACCCTGTTCTTTAAGGTAATAACTTTATTTCATCTTTATTACAGTTATGTCTTCATTACAATTAGCCCTCTGTTAATAACAGCAGTCTACTTTAATGTTTGTGGAGTCTGGATTTATTTTTCCCCTTGCGTGTATGTATGCTAATCTTTGTGCATATGCATTTTCTACCACATTGCAACAGGAAAGCTTTAGTTCAATTTTCTTGTCCTAAGCAAAGGAAGATTTTGAGTGCAGAATTTAGCCACTGGGTCCTGCGTTGCCATTTTATTTTTCTCTCCTTGGGTTGATTTATTGGAAAGAAATAGGTAAAGGGTGTAGGGGAAAAGGGAAGGGATGAGAGTGGGACGAAGGGAAGAGTTCTCAGCTATGTTGAATCTTGATTCACGACTTTGCCTCCGTTCATGGTTGGTGTTCCAGAGCTTTTCCTTGAACGCCCTTGTTTTTCTCCAATTTCATGTAGTGACGGCTCTCTGTACATACACACTGGAAAGCAAAATCATAATAATTACTTATAATGGTAGACATCAATCTGGTCTCAATAAACACCTCACATTAGATTTTATAATATTCTTAATTCTCATCACGATCTCCTCTCCAGCTGTAATAACAGGTTTAATGTGATAATGTATTTAGTGAACACACATGATTCTCTTCCAGTTCTATCAGTACAAACTTTTAAATCTTCTTGAGCTGCAGACCTATGAGTGTATGAGACATATGAGACATTTCTGTTCTCTTATAGATAAGGCTGGCATATTTACTGTCTACTAACCTATATAACAGGATTTTCATCTAGACTTAGAGGAGACATTAAGGGTTTAACATTTAAAGGATAGAAATAGATATTTTATATTGAGTCCTTAGTCTGTAATCTAGTTTGGGTGAGGAAAAAAATCCTTATATGCATGCTCCTAATCTTACCCCACTGTAAGAAATATGGCACTGTTGTGTTAGATTGAAATATTTATTGTCAATTTTCAGGGTATCCTACATAGGAAATGATAATGGGAGAGAAGGCAAAAAAAGGAAAAACAAAAAAAGTCCCCACAATTTTCTCAATTACTCCTGATTTCCTTCACCTAAGGTAATAATGAACACAGTCCATGTCTTCTAAGCTATTCCTCAATAGGAAAAGTGATTATGCAACTGTGTGGTTTCAGTGTATATATATAGAGTTTGTTTTCTCCTCAATTGTTTTGTGTGGCTTTGAAGCTCTGTCATCTGTAAAGTATCATGGTTGTTGCTAGATTATTGCATAAAAAGAACAATGTTTTTCAATTCATATTTATCCTCATAAGATAGGCTGTATCAGCATATTGAGTACATTAAAACAGGTTCATCTGTTGTGAGATAAATGTGACTATAGACGAGTACATGAACTATTTCACTTAAATATCTGGAATTATTTTCATCTGTGACTTAGGAACAAACAGTTTTAAGTACCTCTGTCTATTGAACCACCACTACAGTGACTTGGTAACCCGAATGTTATTTCCAATCAAATGGCGTCTTCCCCAGGGCTTAGCCCTGGTACTGCAGATGTGAGTTTGGCTGTGACTGAATAGACATCTGTCATGTGCGGTGGTTAAGAGACCAATTTGGGAGCCACACTGCCTGCATCCACATGATTACTCAGCAAACTTTCCAGCGCTGTCAACTTGGACACAATTTTTCAATTCAAAAATATCATTTTTATGAGGATGAAATGCCTGGCATATAGTAAGCATCCGCAGATGTTTAAGAAAATGAAGGAGCTCATCTCTTCATGAGAATTTTGAATAACACATTTCAGAGAATATAGTGATCAATTGTTTTAGCTGAAGGTATTGTAAATCCAACACTAGATTATGAGAGTTGAGATGCAAGTAAGATTCTCCTCAGACTAGTTCAGTGAGGAGGAGACAGGTTTCTTCCAACACACTCAGTAGTAGAGCTTCTTAAATGTTAATGTGTATTTGAATAGCCGAGGGATATTGTTAAAATGCAGGTTCTGATTCAGCCAGTCTGTAGTGGGCTTGAGATTCTGCATTTTTAATAAGCTCCCTGGTGCTGCTGATGCTGGTGAAACCTAAACCACGCTTTGTGTAGCATAAAGTACATATACAAAATATGTTTGGTAAGTATACCATGTAAAAGTATTATATATAAATTTTTGGGGGGGTGACAGTCATTAACAAGATTATAAAAGTTTCAAGTGCATACAATTCTATAATACACCATCTGTATCTTGCATTGTCTTCTCTCACCATCTCTTTAACCCTCTTTACCTTCCCCCACCCCTTTCCCCTTTGGTAACCACCATACTGTTATCTGTGTCTATGAGGTTTTTTTGTTTTGTTTGTTCATTTGTTGCTTTCTGTTTTATATCCCACATATGAGCAGAATCATGGTTCTTATCTTTTTCCATCTGACTTATTTTGCTTAGCATGACACTCTCAAGGTCCATCCATGGTATCGCAAATGTAAGTATTTCATCTTTCCTTATGGCTGTGTAGTACTCCATTGTGTTTATATACCACATCTTCTTTATTTAATCATCTGTTGAAGGACACTTAGGTTGTTTCCATGTCTTGGCTATTGTGAATAATGCTGCAATGAACATAGGAGTACATATATCTTCATGAATGTTTTTAAATTTTTTGGGTATATACTCAGAATAGAGATTGCTGGGTAATATGATAACTCTATTCTTAAATTTTTGAGGAAACTCCATCCTGTTTTCCATAGTGGTTGTACCAACTTACATTCTCACCAGCAGTGTATGAAGGTTGCTTCTTCAACATTTGTTATTTCTTATCTTATTGATAATAGCCATTCCAACATGTGTGAGGTGATATCTCATTGAGATTTTGATTTACATTTCCCTTACAGGTAGTGAAGTTAAGCATTTTTTCATATATAATATCTGTTGGCCATTTGCATGTCTCCTTGGGAAAAGTGTGTGTGCGCAGGTCTTCAGCCCACTTTTTAATTGGATTGTTGTTTTTTGTTGTTGTTGTTGTAAGGTTTCATGAGCTCTATATTTTTTTGGATATTAGTCTCTTATCAGAGGTTTGTTTGCAAATGTCTTCTCCTATTTGGTTGGTTGTTTTTTGTTTTCTTTATGTTTCTTTTGCTGTGCAGAAGCTTTTTAGTTTGATGTAGTCCCATTCATTTATTTTTGCTTTTACTCCCCTTGCCTTTGGGGTCCAATTCATAAAATCCTCTCTGAACCCAAGGTACCTATGTTTTAGTACCTATGTTTTCTTCTATGTAGTTTATTGTTTCAGGTCTTATATTAAGGTCTTTGATTTATTTTGGGTTAATTTTTATGTGTGGTGTCAAATAATAGTCTAGTTTCATTCTTTTGCATGTGGCTTTTTACTTTTCCCAGCACCATTTATTGAAGATGCTATCTTTTCTCCATTGTATGTTTTTAGTTCCTTTGTTGAAAATTATTTGCCCATATAATGTGGGTTTATTTCTGGGCTCTCAATTCAGTTGCATTGGTCTGTGTGTCTACTTTTCTGCCAATACCATAGTGTTTTGATTATTGTAGCTTTGTAGTATAATTTGAAGTCAGGGGTGTGATATCTCCAGCTTTGTTCTTTTTTCTCAGGATTTCTTTGGCTATCGGGGTCATTTGTGGTTCTATACAAATTTGATGATTTTTCTGTTTTATTTATTTGAAAAAAAAATGCCAGTGGGATTTTGATGGAGATTGCATTAAATCTGTATATTGCTTTAGGCAATATGGCTTTTAACTATGTTGATGCTTCCAGTCCATGAACATGGAATATCTTTCTATTTCTTTGTGTCTTCTTCAATATCTTTCAATGTATTGTAGGTTTTCAGTGTATAGGACCTTCGCACCATTTGTTAAGTTTTATTGCTTTTGTTACAGTTGCAAATGAAATTTTTTTCATTTCTTTTTCTGAAATTTTATCATTAGTATATAGGAATGCATTAGATTTTTGTACATTGATTTTGCATCCTGCAACTTTACTACACTGTTTATTGTTTCTAATAATTATTTTTTTTGTGTGGAGTCTGTAGGGTTTTCTATATAAAGAATCATGTCATTTTCAAAAAATGAGAATTGTAATGCCAGTTTGGATGCCTTTTATTTCTTTCTCCTGTTTGACTGCTCGGGCTAGGACTTCCAGGGCTATGTTGAATCACAGTGGTCAGAGTGGACATCCTGGCCTTGTTCCTGATCTTAGAGAAAAAGTTTTCAGTTTTTCACCATTGAGTATTTTATTAGCTGAGAGTTTGTCATTTATGGCCTTTGTTATGTTATGTTAATTATTTTATTCATAAATGGATGTTACATTTTGTCAAATGCTTTTTGTGCATCTATTAAGGCCAACATTACCCTGATACCCAAATCTCACAGAGGAAACACAAGAAAAAAAAATTATAGACCAGTGTCTCTGATGATATAAATACAAAAATCCTAAACAAAATACTAGTAAATCAAATATATTAAAAAACGTAATACATCATGAGCAAGTGGGGTTCATTCCAGAGGCACAAGGATGGTTCAACATACACAAATCAATCAATGTGACATACCAACATAACAAAATAAAGGATAAAAATAATTTTTTAAATAAAATTTTCAAATATTTCAATTACTACAATGAGTGGTTCCTCCAATATTTCCAAAGGACTAACTGCCTTTGGCCGAAGTAGCAAAGCATACGGAGAAAACTGTTCAGAAAGAGTTGCTCCTGTAATTTCCAGGTGGTGCCAGTAGGTAATTGAGATTTTTGTCTTTTTTTACAAAAGACAGAAGATCCTTATGGAAGATTCTATTGGAATCGTGAAGTTCCTCAAGTCTAATGTTTCTTACCTGTATTTCTGTTATGGACAAGTGTCAAAATCTCCAAAATTAAAGCATACGTTTATATGCTCAAAATACAGCCATTTATTTGTAACTGGTTAATGCACAGTGGAACTTGGAAGAAGTAATGATGTGTACAGTTGGAAAGCTATTCATCTGATGTCATAAAGCAGTTTTTCCCTACTCTGTCACCTAATCAGCTGTGAAAACACATATATCCCCAGGGCTGCTAAATCAGAGTCTCAGTGAACAAAATGTTTTTTTTTTTAATACATGATAGATTTTGACCTGCAAATTTCTTAAACTTCAAGCTGGAGACAAATGAAGAATGTTATTTTCAAATTTCAATTTTTATAATTTTTGTAGCTGCATTTCTCTTAGTTTTCTTATGTCATAGATTCTGCCCAAGGCATATATTTTTAAGTTTTATCTTTTTTTTCTTGCTATGTGTCACTTACACATAAAATATTTTAGTTGTGACAACACAAAATGTTACCATTATAATTATCCCTGCAGATCATATTTCCAATAACTTAACCCTGCTGTCCATCCTGGTATCAAGTCCTCAGAGAGGTTTCCAAATTGACATCTGAAAATTTTCAGTGTCTCAAAAAGAATAAAACTCACTGGTATCTAGCAAAGTGTGCAACTTGTTCTTCTTCTAAGAAAACCCAATCACTAACTTGCTGATATTTCCATTAAATGGAGTAATAAAATTATGGGATTTAAAAAACTAGTTTATATATGTTAGTTCAGTTCACTGAAAACCTTGTCCCCAATAAATCAAATAGTTATTTGATTTCATATTTTTGCTTACAGGAAGAACTAAATGCTTAAAGAAAGCAAACTAAGGAATGCAAAAAAAGAGAGAGCAAATGTCTTTGTCAAACCAAAAGATTACATTTAAATTTCTTGTTATTTACAGGCTCTGGGATGTCAGTAATACTACCTAACTTCAGAAGCTGACAAATCAAGGGGTATGAATCTCAATCAAATTTTATAAATAAAATGTAAGTAAAAGATCAGGATCCAGCTAGAAAGGAAAAAAAAAAAAAGGACAAAACACTTCTCTTCAGTAGTGTAATTTCTGCTGATAGTTACATTAACACTCTATCACTATGCTATTCTACACAATAAAATTATGGAACAAAATACAAGAGGAAAATAGAAGCCATAAGCGTTCTATGAAGTGCATTACATGTCCAAAATGTAAACCCAAATTACCATGATGTACACAATAACCACAACGCCAATCTCTTAAATAAACCTTTAATCCCTAAAATAAATCTATTTCAGGGTTTTTAAAGCCATTTTAAATTGATTACATCATCCAATAATTAAAATAACTCTGTGAATAAAGTAAATGAGAAATTCTTATCCCATTTTTTAAATATAAAAGAAACTAAGCAACTTCCCTAAAGTCAGATGGTGAGTAGTGGCAGAGAAGGATAAGAACGTAGGGTTTCACAAACCTAATTAATAACAGTTCTTAATAACAGCAGATAAGCCATTCATCAAGCAAATGTACAAATGATTACCTTATATGAGACAATGTGTAAGTTACCATACCCATCCATATATTAATCAAGGTCTATGTTGGCCTTCTCTCTAACTAAATATTCCTAATGTCATCCAAAAAGATAATGAAAACAAATGCAGGATGGCTATCATAAAAACAAAACCCCGGAAAATAGTGTTGCTAAGAAGTGTTGGCATGTATGTGGAAAAAACGGAACTCTTGTACATTGCTGGTAGGCAGATAAAATGTTCAATGACTATTTTTTGAAATAATCGTTCAAAAAATTAAACATAGGCTTACTAACAGGATTCAGAAATTCCACCTCTGGATATATACCCCAAATAAATAAAAGCTGGGTTGTGAACAGATACTTGCATACTGGTGTTCATAGCAGCATTACTTACAATAGTCAAAATGTGGGAGTAATCAAAGCATTCATCAAACGACAAATGAATAAACAAAATGTGATATATACATACAATGAAATATTGTTCAGCCTTAAAAAGGAAGGAAATTCTGACACAAGCATGGAGGAACCTTGAGGACATTACACTAGGTGAAATAAACTAGACAAATATTTTATGATTCTACTTATGTGAGAGACCTAGAATACTTAAATAAATAGAGACTGGAAGTAGAAAGATGGTGGCCAGGGGCTGGGGAAGGGAAAACAGGGAGTTAGTATTTAATGGGCACAGTTTCAGATAGGAAACATGGAATTGTTTTGAAGATGGATGGTAGTAATGGCTGCACAACAATGTAAATGTACTTAATGGCACTGAAATGTACACTTAACATGGTAAATGTTATGTCGTATACATTTAGACAACATAATTAATAATAATCTATTTTTTTTGGAAAAGCACACACACACACACACACACACACACACAGAAACAAATGCATTGAGAGTAAGCTATAAATAAAAAGTGACTATTAAAGCCAAAGATGTCCTATTTGCACAGGAAGAGCCAACAATGCCTCAATAGTAAAAAATGTTAGTCTTATGACTCTACTAAGAGAGAGCTGAGATATAACTGAAGGGGTGTGGGGTTGGTGAGAGGATAGCAGAAGCTGATGAGAACATCCTAGGACTGCACTGCCTAATACAGCATCCATTTAGCCATATGCGGTCATCAGGTACTTAAAATATGGCTAGTTCTAATTCATATGTGCTGTAAGTGTCATATAAACATTAAATTTCAAAGATTATACAGAAAGAATCATATATCTCAGTAAAAATTTGTATACTAATTATATACTGAAACGATAACATTTTGGATATATTGGGTTGACTATATTAAAAAATTATTTCACATTTTTTAAATGTGATTACTAGAAAATTTTAATTTACATATGTAGCTCATACTATACTTCCATTAGACAGTACTGTCTTAGAAGAGTTTGCTGTTCTCTGGAAGAGAAGTGTCCTAATTAGAGCTAAAGCTATATATTACTATATAATGGGGAGGACAGTTGAGACAACTTCCCATCCTGAATGGACCTGACCTCCATATGCAGACTTAGAAGAATCAGAGTGTTGTGAACAGAAAGTGCCAAGACAGAGTCATTTATGTCAAGGGAACTAAAATGAAGCCAGGAGGCTATAAAGAGTTTGCCTTATGCAGGTCCCACTCATGAACTTTTGAAGCTTTTTGAAACCATATCCTGGTCTTTACTTCCTCCTCACCATGGCAACCAAACCATCTACATACTTCACTTTGAAAGGAGCCAAATCCTTTCACCAGCCAGCATCCTTCATTTACATAAAGTACCTAAATGGGAACAGTACTTGTAGTTTTTGCATCCTTCATTTACATATTGAAAATGACCAATCCCTGTTAATCTTGCCACATCCTTCATTTGCATAGAGGACCTAAATGAGAACTGCATTTGTGGATTTTGCTTTTATAATTTCTGCTTTTCTTTGTTCTTTCCAGAGCACAATTTGGGTCACTACATGAATCTGTGCCTCCTAGACTGCAATCCTTTGCTCAAATAGATGCTTTTCATTGTTTGTTACAATCCAAACCTTTATTTTGGTCAACAGTATCTTGGATCCCTTTGATAGGATAAGCTGTTTCACAAAACATTTACTGACCCTTTAATTCAGCTCAACTAATATTGCATCTTTTTAATTCCATTACTGACTTTTCATTTTCTTTTCTCTCTTCAAATTTTAATTACTCTTTACTAACTAATAGCCAAAGGTGAATTTATTCAAGCATTAATTTGTTCATTTATTCTATGAACAGGTGAATATTTACTTTGAACCAGCAATCTGCCTAATTCTGTGTCATCTGCAAGAAATGAACTCTTGATTCCTGCCCTCAAGGAGCTCAAGGCTAAGGAGGAGCACCGGTATGCACATGAAATGCAGGGTAGAAAGGGCCATGGCAGAGTTAAATGGGAAGGAGTACATTGAAATAGCTATCTGATGTTGATTTAGTCTTGAAGGATGCAGAGGATTTAGAGCAATGGATGATCTAACAAAAAAAAAGGTGGAGAGATGAAGTGCTGGTTGTATAAGAAAAACAGTGACTGGTTGAAGAATAGGGTAAAACAGAGAGTTGGTGAGGGATAGGTCTGACAGGGCCAATTTGTGTCAGGTCTCCTGAATTCCTGGCCAGAACACTTAAACAATAATTATGATATATTTCAGCTTCAATATGATAGTGAATGCAGAGTTAATAACATGTCCATCAAGTATATGAGTATATAGGGAAAACCTATTTACTCAATCTCTTTATCTAGAAAAATGTCTAACTATGTTTACATGACATGAATACAGCCAGTCAGATTAGTCAGGAAGAATCAGTCAAGTTGAATCTTACTGCACGGATTCCGTAAGAAATGGTTGGCAGCATTTGAAACTTTCATGAGTTGTTTTGCTGCCTTGTGAACACAATCTTAATGGTTTAGGAACAAACATAGCTGAGGTATCATTATATATAAGACCTGCTGCTTATCTAATATAGACAATATATAACACACTCCAAGTACCATAATTTTGACTGCTGTTGAAAGGTGGGGTTCACTTGTTCAAGTTAATTAACACGTTGAGAAGGGTTTTCCTTTTGTTTTGTGGAGAGCTTAGTTTAGCACTTAAGAAGACTAAACAATGATAAAGCAAGTATTACTAATCCCAAATATGAGAATCATACATATTTTACTATACACTAAAAATTAATCACTATTTTATACAGTTACTAGTATTAGAATTTGGAGTTCTGGTATTGATTTCCAATCATATACTACTAAGCAATTTTGGGAAACCATTAAGAAGCATGTCTAGGGAACCGTGTAGGTTCTGATCTTTAACAGTTATATAAATTCTACCCCTCCTAAATTGTGCTTCTCAAATCATTCCTATCTCATGCAAGATTAAGTTTCTCTCTTCCTAATAACCAGGACCTTTTTAGTAATTTCAAAGAACCCCAGTCTTTTGATGTAGCTCAAAGTACAGTGGTATTTTTTAAAAGGGGTTTTCCATCACTTTCTGTTATAGTAAGCTATTATAACATAAGGAATAGATTTATTTTGCTCTAGGGGACTTGATAATATATATTTTTAAATCTCTTTGTTCTTGAATATCTTCTTCTTAATCCCTCTGTTTTATGCATTTTAGCCCACTACAGCTATGAGAGCAAGTGATATTCTAGTTCTTATGTTGAGCAGTATTTTCCAGGCATGGAACAATTTGGAGGAACAGGCAAAAAACTCTAACTCTATATGTTTCTTGTCCTCCCAAGTCCCCAATCCTGTTTCACAGAAACCCAAATTCAGTGCCACTGCCCATTTAACAGTTGGAAACAAATCTTATTCAGGCAACTCGGGATGTCACTATGTTAAACATGTCTCATTCAGGGCCTTGTGGGCTACACTTCGATACAGATTTTATTTTCAGTCAGCATGGTTTAATGCTAGCACTTGGTAGGGAGCTAATTTCTTACTGTGTTTCTTTCAGATTTCACTTTACACTATTCTCCAATGAAGTTTCACTACCCAAATTTCAAGAATGCTCAGTATCCTTATGATGCATTACCTGAACCCTTACCAACCAACGTTACCAATCTTTCATCTGGCCCTCTGGGTTTTCCTTGATCACATTTCTTACTCTCTTTCCTCTTTAAAGCAGGAAAAAAAAAATACTTTCCCTTTTTTCACCCCACAGGATATTTTTGAGATAAATATCACTGTTCCTCTAACACATGTGGTATCACAATAGTTTTAGATAAATGCTAAAAGGAGATAATGTTCTGAAAAGGGAAACGTTTCTATCAGGTTCTTTAATATGCTTTCTTCAAATCAGTTTTCTTCCAATTTTTCTCTATGCTGCTACATGTTTCAATTTCTTCCTCTTCTTCCCTTTCTCCTCCTTTGCTTCCTCTTCTCCTCATGTTTCCTTTTATTCACAGCTTGGCCTTTCCTGATCTATAGTACATTGAAGCAGAGGGATTGACCCCGGCTTTCAGAGTAAAACTGAGGTAGAGATTTGATGAGAGAGTGTTCCTCATTTGCAGACACAGGGACACATTCTAATAACAGTCCACATCATATATTACTTTAATACATAGTATTTGCTAGGCATCCCCAGTTCAACCCTTTAATGTGAGCAGAACACACATGTAGGGTGGACACTTGTCACTTCATGACTTGGCATAGTAAAGTTGTCATTTTCATAGCTGCCTGAGATACACTGGCCATATTTTTGTAGCAAGCCCTGCAGTTCTGGTATCACAAATAAAACCTTACATTTGGTCATAATAAGACCATCAACTACCAGCTTTGTAACAACAGATGGTATTTGCTCTATTTATTTATTTTTGCTTTATTTTTAAATGCAAGATTGTGCCATTAGAGAAGAGAAAAACCAAATATACTCATGAGGTCTGACAATTAAGTTTGTGAGCTCATCCTAGAAAAAGTGCTACATACCTCATTGCTGAATATCATTATGGTCACTTTCGAAGTACTCCCCTTGGGAAGCTATGCACCGATGCCAGCGCTTAGTCCACCCTTCAAAGCAATTTTGGAACTCTTTTTCTAGAATGGCCATCAGAGCTGGCATCGTATTAACCTTGATGTCCTTCTTTCAATATTTCCTTTATCTTCAGGTAGAGAAAGAAGCCATTGAGGGCCAGATCAGGTGAGTAGGGAGGGTGTTCCAATACAGTTATTTGTTTACTACCTAAAAACTCCCTCACAGACAGTGCCATGTGAGCTGTGTATTGTTGTGATTACAAGAACCATGAATTCTTGGCGAAAAGTTCAGGTCATCTAACTTTTTCATGCAGCCTTTTCAGCACTTCCAAATAGTAAACTTGATTAACTGTTTGTCCAGTTGGTATAAATAATGAATAATCCCTCTGATATAAAAAAAGGTTAGCAACATCGTTGCAACAAGTTCGCAAACTTAATTGCCAGACCTCGTATATCCCTGAGCTTTGAAGTCTTGTTAAAAATAAAATCCATTCTCTCTTTGTAAAATTAGGTATGGGTCTTGCCAGGGCAGGATTTCCATTTAAAATTTTTATATTATATTCTTTTCACTGGTACCTCTGTTGCAAATGCTGTTATCAGGATATGCAGACATTCCTTGCCATTATCACAGTTCAGATTCCCTGTTTGCAACTTTTAACATTCAACAATCACTTTTATTACAGTTATCATAGATTTCTCATGGAGAACTTAAACTAAAATAATTCCTTTCTTAAAAGTATTAAAAAAGTGAAATCTCGGTAGTTGCTGTTATTTATAAATCAGACAACTATAATAAACCAGGGGCCAGGTACCATCCCATGAGTACTCTTCTCCTAAGTAGCTACCACCCTCATGATTATAGCTAATGTTAATTAAGCACTTCCTATATATCTGCACTTTGTGTACACTAAAATTATTTTAAATCACCCTAAAAGGTAGATATGTTTATTGGTCCATTTTGCAATTGAGTTTGTTCAAATAGTGCACTGATACAGGGCAGAATCAGCATTCAGATTCACGTGTGATTAGCTCCAGGGTTCCTGCTCTAAGCTTACAGCCAAATAATTTAATATATCTGGAGAAAACCATAAAACTGCTAACTGATCTCAAGTCAAAATCTTGACCCCAAACCTCATGGGGGTGTTACTACATTTCTCTAGCTAAACCCCTCTCCCATTCTTCCCAGGTGACGATTCCATACCTTTTCTTTCCTCCTCAAACTTCCAACACCACCACAAACCCTCCTCAGACTCTGGTAATTGGCATTCCTTCTTTGTTTCTTTCCTTTTCTTTTCTTTCTCTCCCTCTCCTCCTTTCTCTTCCTTCCCTCTCTCTTCCCCTCCCTCCTTTTTATCAACAACCTACCTTACTTTGTATCTCACTTAGAAAAGACAAGCAGAAGAGAGTTTTCATATTTCCACCATAAACATGATGACCTGCACACATCTGCACACGCATGCCCTGGCTTCCTGCTTGTCGTAATGCTTGAACCCTGCCTGTTCCGATCTAAATCTAGCCCTCCACTTGCCACTTGTGTGTTTGATTCCTGTGCCCTCTACTCAGTGCTAGTTAGTGACTCCTTCTCCTATAATACCAATTTTATTTCTCCCCGATTGTTCCCATCATTCTACAAACATCTTGCAATAGCATTAAGCAAACAAGCCCCACCGTGTGACCACCGTGTTTCTCCTCAGCTTGCTCCCCATCTCCTTGCTTCCCTCTTACAACAGAACTCCTCCAAAGTGTCATTACTTTCTTCTTTTATTTACCTTCTGTGATAACTTGAATCCACTTCAGTTAGACCTACTCCTTTCTACTCCACTGAGATCATTCTTGCTAAGTCACTATTGACCTCCTGTGACAACGTAGTGGCCAGTCATCATCCAGCAGTGTACTGGATGCTGGGCTGCGTTTGATGAAGATAACAGCTCCGGTCTCAGTTTGGCCTCTCTCTAGTTGTATGGACTTAGGTGAGTTATTTAACCTCTCTTAAACTCAGTGTCCTCCTGTTTAAAGTTGGGATAATAATCTTAACCTGCACACTCCCAAGGTATTGGTGACTATCACATGATACTCTGGTTATGAAAATAACACTGAGCCGTGCAAATGGAATACAAAGTAGTACAACTGCAACTACTAAGTATTACTTTTATATTACTGCTGGTTTCTTGCAAATCGCTTAAAAATTGAGTGTTCTGGTAGTTACGGGGGAAACGAGGTATAAGTCATTGAGTGTCAATACTGCTCTGTGATGGACAGCTGGAAAACTGGTGCAAAAGGCAAAACTTGTGTGGCTGACAAATTCTGTTTTCCAAGTGGAGGCAGCCTAACTCCAGTTTCTGATAAGGCTCACAAATGCCACACTATAAAGAACCCCATCCTATATCAGTTCCCATCAAAGAAGAATGAAAAATGACTAATCTTTATTACTACCAAATTTAATTGAATTTTCCTTGGCCGTCAGTAATTTTCAAGAAGTAGAAAGGTTAGACTGCACTGTTAGTTAATGTACCATTGAAGATATTTAATTATCTTAATAGCAGATCATGGAAGGGCGTGGGCAATTAACATGAAGCAATTTCACACCTTAATTAATGTAACATGGAATCCCTTTGGAACTGTACAATTTTAAGTGCTGGTTCAGAAGCAATGGATTGTCAAAGGAATGCACCCAGTATGCCCAAAATATTTATTTTAAGGAGCTGAGAGACACCGTGAACAAAAAGATCTATATTTTCATTTAGAAAGAGACCAGAAGCAATATTTGTGTATAAGAGAGAGAGAGAGAGAGAGAGAGAGAGAGAGAGAGATGGAAGAAGAAGGTGTGGGGGAGAGATAGGAAGGTTTTATTAAAGACTAAATTCAAAGCTTTGAAAAGCTGCTTTGAAGGAGTTATAATGGTTTGGAGGAAGGTGTCCTAGGCTGGCAGAGATCCCAAACTCAAAAGAGGGAGGAGAGAGAGTTGCAGCTATTATCTCTTCTGTAATTAAAAACAATCAGGGGCATCAGAGGTATTTTTTCGCTCCATCGTTCTGTTTTTGTCTGTAAGAACAGTTGGGTCCAAAAGAGGATTTTGGAAAACAAACCATTGAGTTTATCTTTCCAGTCAATTGAAATAAAAATAGCAAAATTAATTTGCCATTAGTGTCCTCTCAACTGAAGCTTTACCCCAGGACTCCTGATTTGTTGTTCTTTAGTGTCTTTATTATGTTCTTTATTTATGTTCTTTATTACACAGTTTTTGGAGGGATTATTTTCTCTCCAAATTCAGTTTTCATTGTTTCTAATCCTGTATTCAATGCCCGCCGCACCCCCCCCCCAGCATTTTCCCAGTACGTGACACAACGACAGTGTCCAATTTCCAAGGGAAAATAAAAAAGGCACTTTTCACTGATCTGACAGATTTGAGAAATCCAACTTTCTTATAATGTCTAATCTTCATATTGTTTCTATGAAACAGATGCAATTTATTACCGACTTTATCTTCAGATTACTGAGGTTGAAGAAAGTAAATTATTTTCTCAACATTACTTAGAAAATCATTAACAAAACTTTTATGAGAAAAATTAGACATTTATTGATCCATGACTAAGTCATTTCTATTAGGTTACTCTTTCTCAGTGATCAATTTAGTAAAATAATTGTCATTACCACTACTAACTCCATATAGTAATTTAACCCACCACTAAAATACAACCACCTTAATAACAGTATAAAATGTAAAAATGTAACGTTTAATATATTTAATTTCATGGTGTCAGAGTGACAATTCACCTTATATCTGATTAGGCTTAATCCAATATACAATAATTTGAATAAATCTAAATAATTGCCCATGTCCAGATTTGACCAAAATAAGCCTAGAAACCACAAATTCAGTTTAGAACACAGAGTGTCAGACCTCGCTTCCCCCAAAATCACTTGAACAGGTTTTTAAACATGTTGATTCCGAGGTCATAAATAAGTCAATCACAACACTGGGGATTTGATCTAAGGATTTATAGCATATGTAGCATGTAAGAACACTCCAATGGCTCTGATACAGATGGCTGGGACACACTGACCTACATTATACTACTGGGATTTAAGTAGCAATGGCTCTTAATTGATACTAATTTTATTTTGGAGCTATATTTCTTTCTCCAGGATTAAGTTCTTGAAGCTTAAATCTTTGGAAAGTGCACAGACTCTTTCAGAAGGAAGGAGCTAGACTCTGAATACCCAACCACCTGCAGGAGCTAAATGATGAGCTTCTTAAAGGTGATAAGGAGGAGATTGTATCTTGTTCTCTGTCAAAGAGTATTCAGCTGCTGTATCTAAAGCTAAAAGGGAAGGTCACCACCATGACAATTTAAATATGGGAGCTGCTTATCTGTAGTGTGAACAATGCACTAAAAGGGCAAATCGGGACTCATGAAAGCTGTACTGTTGTCTTAAATTCCAGGGGAGGGGGACCCACGTAAGTGGAGGTTTATGTGCAATGCATGTGGTGATGGGTTTAAATGTCAAATCTACCCATCTGTCTGAGAAAATGTCCTTGCAACCCCTCATTAACACCGCCTATGCTGGAACCACAGGGTGGAGGGTGACGCTGTGCAGAGAAAGGGCTGGCGGATAATTACTGTATTATTGTGTAATCAGTGCAGGACTGAAAGATCCTTAAACTGGAAGAGCTTAATTTGGAGAATCCTGACATTCAAAATTGTATCACCAGCAAGACTGCAAAACAGGCAGAGCTATTTGAAAAGCAACAACAAAAACAGAATAAAACAAAAACAACCAAACTACCTACTCTGGTCCCCCCCCCACACACACACACACAAGGGGCCAATACCCTTCACAGAGGAGGGACATGTAAAAGAAGTAATGTATTCTTAATTCTTTCTTGCCTAGTTTTAACATAGCATTCCTGTAATGATCCTACCTGGTCATCTACCAATATGTATATCGTCGTGTCATGTATACCTGTCTCAATTTTGCCCAGTTTAGAGCTAGCTTACTATTCAAGTTGTATTATGGTATAACATTTCTCCTTTGCTCTCAGTGACTTTTCTGAGCATGTGCATATCCGTGGGCTTGCTTCACACTAAAGGGCAGTACATGTCGGGGTTAGTTGCATAGGAACTGGCTGGAGGCTGCCTAGATTGCAGTTCTAGTTTTGTGTTTATCTAGCCCTGTAATCTGGAATAAGTTACTTAATTACTTTAAATGTTAGTTTCCTCATCTATAAAATGAGGATAAATAACATCTGTCTGTTGTGAGGTTTAATGAAGACAGCATGTCTAGCAAATGGTAAATTGATAAATTGTATATAGAAGGGGTAAGACTAGCAATAGTAGTAATAATAGTGGTACCAAGAGCAGTTTAGGGATCCCATCAGGGAGAAAAGTGTTCTAAGAATAATGCCTAACAAAACCTCAAGTGTACATATCTTTGATAATAATGGTAACTGGCAAAAATAATTTAATGATATAAAATATAACTGCATGGAGAATTATTGGGTGACTGTTCAAAAAATTTTTTTTTGTATAATAATGATATCAAAGTACAGATGAAGCATAAGGGTACAGACCAGTTTCATGTGTATCAGGTAAGTTACAATATAAGAGCATAAAGGTCTCCATGAATCTAAAAGGACTCTTATTTCTAAGGAGCAAGTATATTCGAGATTGAAATGGAAGGTTTGAATTCTGGCTCTGCCACTTGCAAGCTGCTTGATTTGAGAAAAATTACTTAATGTTTCTGCGCTCCATTTTCTACATTTGTAAAATGGAGACAGTACTAGAACTTACTTGGTAGAAATAGAATTAAAAATAAAAGAGGCAATAATTGAGACATGCTTTAGTACAGTAACTGTACAAAGCAAGCATTTATAAAACTGTTAGCTAATATTGTTCAAAAGAGTGAAACTTTCTAACACAAAAGGCAAATATATTTCTAGGGAATTAAAAGATCTTTGATCTGAAACCAATTACATTCTTGTTCTCATTTTTGGGAGCGATTCGCATCATATTCTATAGACTTCACACTCAAGCTTCATTCCCATAATCTAGAGAGGCAAAGAGCCTTGGAAGTAAATCCAAGTATTAATAAATACGATTTAAAATGGACCTCATTATCTTCCCAGAATAAAAGAAAAGCCATCTTAAAGCATCAGTAAAAAAAAAAAAAAAAGAAAAAAAAGAAAAAAAGAAAAAGCAATCAACCAAAAGTTGTCAATGAGAAAACGAGGAAATCTGAGCTATTCTAAAGTTAAGATGATAGCAGGCTGAAGCAGAGGCTCCTAGTTGTCCCAAACCCATTCTGCCATTCTCCCCAAATAACTGAATATTTATTTGGTATGTAGCCATCCAGACAAAAAGACTACGTTCTTAGTTGTCCCTGCACCTAAGTGTTCCCACCTGACTGGGTTGTGGTCAGTGAGATGTAGGTATCATATGGCAGCTAATGGGGACCATCTTGAAGAAAACACAGGCACAGGCTTTTGCCTCCGTCTTCCTCATCGCTTCCTCTGTCCTCTGACTGCAATGAGGATGCTGGTGAGGTGATGGGGATAAGGGCAGATCCAGGACATTGTATGTGGTGGTGCGGACAGTGCAATGCATGGTTGTGCAACACATGAGGGGCAGAGGCGCTAAAAGCAGGGCACAGCCAAGGCCCCTAACAATTGGGAAGACACAGGACCATCCCTGCACAGCTGGTATCCAGATTTGGTTTGTGAGAGAATAAACCTTTGGATGACTAAACTGCTCTTAACATGGGTGTTCTGATCTATGCAACAAACCTAATTCAATGTACACAACTAGAAACGTCTAGTGATCTCATCCCACATTTGTACTTCCCACATCATTTGCAGCAATAAATGTAGAATGGAAGTAGCTCTGAAAAGAGTATAAAAGCAGGATAAAATATCATTATGCATAAAAGGAATGAACACAACATAAGATAGTCTACTTTCCCTTTATATTTTCTTAAATTTTCCAAAAGTTGTCAATAAGGCAATAAGGATATACTCCTTTTATAATAACCAAAAAATAAATAAATAAACCTAATGAACAAATAAAAATGATGAAATAATTGAAAGCAAAATTTATCAAAAACATCATTTTTAGAATCAATCTATTTTCCCATGGAAAATATGATCTGTTTTTCAGGTACCCTACGAGCAGGCATTCTCCTGCCTTTACTGACAACCTGCTTGATCCCCACTTCTCATCTCAGATGATCTGAACCAGATCTAGGCTTCAAGGTACATTTAAATATAGTCTTTTCAATGGTGTCTTTCTTTTGGTGGAAGTGATAGCTATTTCCGTAAACCCCAACAGCATTTCCTGCAATGTGTAGTATATCATTTTTTACATTACAGTAAACATTTCATATCTCTAAGAATATTATAAAGTTCTCTGGAGCATGTAGTTCTTTGTCTTTGTACTTATCTATTCATTCATTTGTTCATTTGTGTGTTCACTTACTTATTTGACAACTGATTATTGAATATCTCTGTGATATGCCAGATAATATACAAGATACAAGGAGATATGAGGAAAAATAAAACATGGTCTTTCATTCAAAATGTGAGCTAACTATGGATAAGAGGAGACAAAGTAGCAAATACATAAATGTAATACAAATGTGATAATTTCTAGGGGAGAGAGAAAGGTATACAATGATAAGCTGACAGAATGCTTAATTCTGCCTTAAGAAAGTCAGGGAGGCCCTCACAGAAGCATTGACTCTTAAATTAATTTTTTACAAGGACTAACAGACATTTTCCAGGCACATAAGCAGATGGAAATTGTGGGGAGGCAAGGGGGAAAAAAGAATACATGGGGCTCAAATTAGTGAAAATAAATAGCAGAAAAGAAGGTTCAGTTTTGTGTGATTCAAAGCACGGGGTGTGAAGGGAGGCTTGAGAGAAACCAGGAGCTATGAACATAGTATTAATTTAACAACTGTTTTTTGACTATTACTGTCACATGTGCTCTGCAACAGGCATTGGATCCTTGCATTGGTTGATCTGACCGCACATTGTAGATATTTAGGGGATAGGAATAGCACGCCAAAAGATCCTTGATATTTGGTCCTGTCCAAAATGTCCATAAGCATATTTGATTCATGTCAAATGGTCCTTAATATTTGGTCTTGTATAAAATGTCCACACTTAGAAAACATCTCTGGGTTCAGATAGCCCATAACATTTATTTAGGCTTTTGGTTTACAGGATTAATACGTTAAAAATACTATCGTGTTTTATTGCTCCAATAATTGTGTTGTGGCTGTATGGCCAATAATAACCCTCCTTGGCTTAGTAGCCTAGCTGGTGATGGTGCATGAGTGAGGGAGATTGGTTGGCGTGGACCAAATGTCTCCATAGACGTTTTGGACAGAACCAAATATCAAGGATCTTTTGGCATAGACCAAATATATCTCACATTTTGGACAGGGCCAAGTGTCCAATAATCATACATAAATAAGATGCATAATGTGTTGCCATGCACTACCTTAATTTTCTCACTTCCTCAGACAGGAGGCTGAACCAGTGTTTTAAGTGATTATAATGTATGACATTTAGGAGAAGGATGCTATGTTAGTACATGTCTAGACCACTGCTGCTTTCTGAGCCTATATTAAAAACCTATCTGAATGCAGTAAATGTGGGCATTCCAATGGTATATTCTCATCCTATTTAAGAAAAAAGTTGCCAAAAATGGGTTTCCTCAGCATAAAATTATTTATTCCACTGCTCAATTTGAAATGTCATATACTAAATATTAATATATAAATATCATAACTATATTTAATGATGAAGGAATGGTAGGTTATAGGCTCAATTGAGAATAAAATTTAATGTAGTGAATAAATATTTATTGATCACAGTAATGCATAACTATTTTCTTTCCTTAAAAAATACAAAGAAAAATTAATACGTTATATTGTTAAATATGCTCATGAGGACGTAGATATTAAGATATAAACATATTTCTAAAAGGCTTTTGAAAACTTTAAAGCACTATAAAAGTACCGTTGGCTTTTCAAGGGTGTAGCCTGAGAAATTAAAATATTGTGTTGAAAAAAAAGAAGGAAATTACATTCAAAGTGGTATCTACCACTACTTTTTTACTTTCAGGAATTTTCTAGCTTTCCAGATATTCAAGCAGTTTTTTCAAAGTGTCAGGTATTTGTAATATAATTTTCTTATTTTTATATTAGGAGGCATTATTATGTTTTTTTAATCTTTGTTCTGATATTTTGCATTCTAAGCAAACTCTACTGAGTGAGGACAGCAGGGGTACAATTGGCATAAACACACCGATAAGGGTCTAAAGAAGAAAAGAAGTTCATTTCATACCTTCAATAGGTTTTGGTACAAAATGTGATGAGGGCTTGGTTTTCTTCACTCTGTTCCCCTTCATAATTTGACCTTCTTTATTGAGTCCCAGAAACCACGCTCGGCCTGATTCTTGCTGACGGTACAGTGTGGAAGAATAGATCACATAGTAGTTTTCAAACACAGATTCCTTGAATTTGCATTCTGGAGTGAAAACATCCTGCAGAAAAAAAGAATACACAAAAGAGAGACAGGATTTTAAACTGAATCAGCAAATGCTTAAATCCAATGAACCTGAAATACAGGCCCTCTGTTACAAACAAATGAGAGGCAACTGACTGCACAGCAATTCTATTAGCCCTTGGTTATAAATATTCATCATGCAAAATCAAGAAACAAGATTTCCTTTCTGAACAGCCTTTACAGAACACAACTGCTCAGGCTGGAGTCACTCACTGGGCTAATATCAAGATCGTACCCAGGTCCAGACTCTGTCCCAGTATCACGTATTGTAAATTTATGAGACTGGCCATTGCACATTTCAGTGGCTCTTAGCGTGTAAAATGTATCCCTGGGAATCAAAATCAAACACAACCACAGCACACACAGGCTCACAAGATGTTTTTGAAGGGACGATTCTAGATATATAAAAATCTATTACTCAGCCAAAGCTTGCTCCATAAAATCACCATATACTATCTCTTTGTGAATGTCATTAACTTTCCCTTTAATCTCTTGAAAACACTATTTTTTTTTTTTTTACTTAGTAATCAAAATCTCAGGTGAACATACCCCCAGGAGTAAATAGTAGATAAAAATACTATTACATTGTGTGACCTTCAATGAAACATAGAATGAGAGCTTTAATTCAATATGGAACCTTAAAAATCCTCTACTTCAACTCCATCATTTCACAAGTGAGACAACCACAAAGTATGTGGTTAATCCAAAGTTACACTGAAAAAAATTACTACAAAATACCAGAACTCACATTGATTGCTTCACAGTCACTGCCACTCAAGCTCACCTTTTCTGCCTGAGTCTTGTTTAGTGACTTACAATGACATTTTGTGATACAGACAATAAAATAAAATCCTGACATGCCAAATGAACAAAATTAATTTCACATTAAGAAGAAATTCCTCCCCTTTGGAGATAAGCAGAAAAAAAAACCATGTTAATAGCATCTTCTTCAGCTATAATAAGTAAATAGGAATCCTCATGTCACATATATTCACAGTGGTCACTATCATCTTCACCGCATACTGGAAGTTTCTCTTCCTTGTAACCCTTTCAATACAAATTCCCAATGATTAAATGTGGTTACAACTAAAGTTACTGAAGGATATGTGGGACTAAAACTGGTTGAAGCCACATCCTTGTAGGTGTTACTCCCTAATTCCCTGGCTTCATTTGCAGAAAGCTACAGTGATGCATCTGTGGGGACTCATGAAGGCTTTCAGTGATAAAAGACACTGCTTAAGGGGCTCTGTTCATTATAAACGGTTCCAACATTACAGACCAAGAAATGAGACTAAACAAATGGAAAGGGGAATGGAAAGGTGAGTGTAGACATTAAAATGATAATAACAGTAATAATCATTTCAATAATAATTATTATTATATTGGTGATAAAAATGTGATGTCACAGAGTACTCTGTTTTAAATAAACCTAGTGAGCTGAGAATGAGAGAAATAAGTGATGACTATGCAATGCCATTTCACATCCACCATGATGGCTATAATAAAAAAAGATGGACAATAAAAAGTGTTGGTGAGAAGGTGGAGAAACTGCAACATACATAGCTGATGGGAATGCAAATAATGTAGCAGCTGTGGAAAATAGTTTGGTGGTTCTGCAAAAGGTTAAACATACAGTCACAATATGAATTCAGAAATTCTACTTCTAGGTATAGTGCCTATGAAAAATGAAAACATATGATCACACAGCAACTTGTACACAAATGCTCACAGCAGCATTATTCATAATGTGGAACCAATTTAAATATCTGTCAATGGATGAATGGCAAAATCATTTATGGTATATGCAAACAAAGGGACATTATTCAGCCATAAAAAAGAACAGAATACTGATTCATGGGGCAACATAGATGGACTTCGAAAACATGCTGCTAAGTGAAAGAAGCCAGACACAACAGGCCATATGTTGTATGATTCCATTTATATGAAATATTCAGAATAGGCAAATCCAGAGACAAAAATTAGATTAGTGGTTACTAAGGACTAGGTTGGGGGGTGGTAAATAGAGAGTAACTGCTTTTTTGTGGAGATGAAGGTGTTCTGGGATTAGATAGTAGTGATGTTTGCATATTGTGAAAAAACAAAAACAAAAAAACAACACTTAGGTATACACTTTTAACATGAACTTTATGGTCTGTGAATTGTAGCCTAACAAAAAAGAATCTGAGAAACAAAGCGACTGGAGAAAGTGAGAAGAAAGCTTGAAACTACTGTATATCCCTTATTTGTCAACACAGAAGCACATGACAGTCTTGTTTACTGGAAAATGGGCTCTTTTGTGACCTTGTCTCAATATTACTAGGACAGAGTTTAATCACTGCAAATTATAGGAATCGCAGTGATTCAGATTCAACTTATAAGATTAAGTTCTTTTATTATTTTTAAAAAATTTTTATTATTTTTCTTTTTTTCACTGAGCGATTCTGCCACCTGTTGGCAGCTCAGCTCGGGACTCAAACCGCTGTTGCTCAGAGCTTGCATTCTTGAGCAAGCTCTTAACCAACTGAGCCACTCGGCTGGCCCTATAAGATTAAGTTCTGGTTTTCTTGTAGGACTAAGTTAAAAGATTTAGGAAATGCTACAAATTTAATACTGATTTTACTTGTGATATATTTTAAAAACAAACTAATGTGCTTTTATTGAACAAAGTAACTGAAGTCCATGATAGTGAAAATGTTCTGAGAATCATAGGAAGTTAGAGGCAGAACCAGACCCTGGGCTCGAATGGGCTCCCGGCCACTGGTTCAGTACTTTTCCTAATGCCACATGTTTCTTCTTTTCTGCATAACCACACCTGCTTTGGACAAGCTGTTGATTCAAGGCAAGCCATCATGAAAACCATGTCCACCAGATACAATTACTATGTTGTCTTCTATACATGAGAATAATAACACTTGTATTTAATACATAATGAACTCCTAGATTTCTGTTTAGTTTCACAATTATTTAGTCTGCTCCTGGTATAGCAAAAGTTCCGGATATTGGGCAGAAGCTGAAGTCCTGGGGACACAAGCCAGGAATACCATAAGGCAGGGATTGGGCCTTGGAATTCTAAGTTGGCAAATGGGGATCTCAGACATAGCATCCCGGTCCCAATCAGAAATGAAAAGTCAAGTGGAGTAACCCATTTTATATTCCAAAGGGGCTACACAGAATCAGAATTCAGAAATGAGGCACTGATAATACCCGACCAGGGTAAAACATTTCAGGAGGAAAAAAATGGCAGGAATATATTGCAAGCACTTCTCGGGGACACAGGCAGCCTCCTAAGAATGGAGAGAGAAACCTTAAGACCCCTGAGCTGGCTTAGTCAATCATTCTAAACACAACCTTCACAATACATACACAATATCATTATGGAGTTGGGCATCAAAGAATTTACAATAGATTTGCTATTACCACTCTTTTTGTAGAATGAGAAGTCAAGCGTGCTATACGTGGAGTAAGAAAATCAGGCTTTTGCTTCTGGATCCATAAAATACTAACTGTGGGACTTTATGTAGATGGTTAATCTTCTTTGAATTTCATATTTTTCAACTGTAAACTTGAGTTATTGTACGGAAAATAAGATGATGAATATGGAAGAATGCTGTAAACTTTTAGAATTTACAAAAACTCCACCTCATTATTCAAGTTTTTTCTTACAGCAAGAAAATATAATCAATCATGTAACTAGACAATTCTATGTTTTTGTCATAGATGTTTATACCTGCTCCAGCAACCAGGACCCTATGTCAAATATTAAGCTTTATCCTACAGAGATTATTCCTACTATAGCTATAACAAATTACATATATATATATATACATATATATAAATATATATATTTAAATCATGTATTTAAATCATCTAAAGCTTTTGGAAAAGGCTTGGACAACCACATATATAGTGGGATGAGGCTCTGAGGTTATTATAAATATGTGCAGAATGACAATAAATCTAATGTAATGGATGGTGATAGGCAGGTTGGAGCCAAAGGTGATAAAATCCTAGACTAGCTTGATCATAGCATATAATGAAAATAGAGTAACCAATACAATATGGAGGTTTTTTTTTTCCTTTTGAAAGACATTGTATTTGTTTATACATATAATCCTAAAATCTCAGTTCAATGTAGGTATATAGCAAGGTTTATAGAAATATAGGGTTGTCAGAAAAGTCATGACGTATGTTTTCTATGTTTTTCGTTGCAAAAATGTGTCATGACTTTTCCGACAACCTAATAGAAACATCCCTGCATGCACAGCCTGCAGGCAGATATGTGAAATGGAAAGGTTTTTCACATTTATCATCCTAAAATCTTTTCAATCTAAATTTGTTCATCTAAAGCTGACCCTGACTTCAGTGGAATATGCATATGACCTCTGATAGTGTTTTCACATTATTTTTGAGCACTCACTCTTCTAGTAGCATTTGCACAGCCTTTTTTGTTCTAGCATTGTACAAGTCATTATGTGACCAATTGTTTTCACATTCCAAATGCCTATTCACCTTAGCTTTGTCCTGGAATGTTAAGGACACCCGCCCATTTCAATTCAGATGACAAATGTACTATTCATAATAGTCCCAAACTGGAAATGCCTCAAATGACCATCAGTAGTAGAATGGACATGTAGTATATTCAGAAATAAGATACTACAGAGCAGTGAGAATAAACAAGTTACAACTATAAGCAACAATATGGATGATTCTCACCAACATAATGTGGAGCAAAACAAGCCAAACAAACAAACAGATGGCTACATTCTATATGATGCCATTTACATAAAGCTGAAACAGGTAAACTAATCTATTTTGTGGTAGAACTCAGGGCAGGGGTACCTTTGTTCAGGGAGGGTGGTTATTAAGATCAAGGCTGAGGATGACTCTGGAGTGCTGGTAATGATTTATTTCTTCATTGGGGAGCTTGTTACATGAGTGTGTTCACTTCATGAAAATTCATTGAGCTCTATTGTGATTTGCATACTTTTTCTTTTGATTTGCATACTTTTTAATGTATGTTATTTATTGATAAAAAAATCCATAGAAGGGTCAAAAAATGTGGTGAGATTTAGTAAAATGGCCAAAAATCACTGTCAAAATCATTTCCCCCATCACTGTCCTTCTTTTACAATCAAGTTTTTCCCACATCATGAGCCAACATATGATCATGGCAATTTTATACGAATAACAATCATTCACTCACAGGTTGAAGACAAATTTTGTTTAAGATGAAAATGTAACATTTTTGGATCACATAACTTATTCAAGAAAAAACATTTCCCATTCTCTCTCCCACTCATTTATTCTACTTCTCATTTTTCATTGTAGGAGGTTATATAATACACATGCTTAAATCTTTCATTTAACAAATTATGCTTATAAAACTGCCTATGTTAAAACTAGCCACTATTCTACTACTAATATCAAAATGTAAAATGAACAGAATAGAAAAAGAGAATTGCCCACAACACATGGAGAAATTCACAATAAATAGCTTCTGGAAAATCATTTGGATTTTCTAAATTTCAGGTTTCTTTTCAAAATTGTCAAACTGATCTTCGGCAAATAAGTTAACCTCTCCAAACCTCAATTTCCTCTACAGCAAACTGAAGACACATTTACTACAGACTCATGGGGCTATAAAGACCAAATTATATGTCACACGTGCAAGCTCTTTAATGCCTATAAAGACCTATACAATTATTTGACATTATTTCTTTTACAGAGAAGACTTTGACATCATCACTTTAAAAGTTTTGCCATTTTAGATTGAAGTCCGCTTGGATAACATTTTTTGGTAATAAAGAATGTTATGTGATTCACTTACAGCAACCTTTGCACCTCATAGCTTTACCTGCAAAATGTATTTTCCAACTCAAGTATAAATACATGACTTGTACAATTCTGTACAGTTAATATAATTAAATGGTACAATAATTACAATTTATCTTTATCCCATTCTTTGCAGATCCCCATTTCCTCCTTACTGCTATGCCTGTAATAATCCATGGGATGAATGTGAAGTGAATGAACATTCATTACACTGCAGCTACTGGTCTCCTTGCTGTTTCACAAAAACAAGCATAACCCATTTCAAGTCCTCCTCAAGTGATAACCTCTGTTCTTGAAAACCTATTCAATATTAACACAGCTTGATCTCTCATTTTATTCAGGTCACTGCTCAAATGTGACTATCTCAGAGACCTCCCATATCTACCTTACATAATTTAGCACCTCCTCCAGTCACTTTCTAATCCTTTACCTTGCCTTTTTCTTCATAACACAACCTGGCATTAAATTACATATGAATCTGTTTAAGCTCCATGATTGTAAGCACCATCATTGTTATATTTCCCTGTATTCTAAACTGTTCTTGGAATGAAAAACAAAACAAAAAAAACCTATCCAAACAAAATCATTTGGTGAAAAGACATCATGAGACCTGGATTTTTAATCCTGCATATCTCTAATTTGTATTCAAATCAGGAAAATCACTTTCCTTCTTAGGTTCCCTGTTCCTCTAAATATAAAAGAGAAGTGTTTGTTTTTTTGTTGTTTGTTTTTAAAGATTTTATTGGGGAATTGGGGGAGGGAACAGCATTGGGGAATCAGGTAAGGGGAACAGACAAGTTGCTGTTGTTTTGTTCTTCAGTCTAGTTGTGGAGGACGCCGCTTTATGACCCATGTTGGTATTATCATTGTGCTCTTCCAGGGTGAGGCAGATCGGTCGCCGGCCTCTGGACGGCTGCTCATGGCGGCTCTTGGCAGCTCACACCAGCTGCTGGCCGCTCACGCTGGCTGCCGGCCATACACGGTAGCTTATGGCAACCCACTGCAGCAGGGGCTGCAGCCTACGCCGTCGCCAGCGACTCATAGCTGCCCAGCTCCAGGTCGAGCTGTTGTTCACCATCTTAGCTGTAGAGGGCAGTGTCACTGGTCTTCATGTGGGATCCAAACCGGGGTCCTGCTGTACAGAGCTGGCGTCCCAAGACAGCTCTTAACCAACGCGCCACTTGGCCGGCCTAAGAGAAATGTTTTTTGAACTAGGTGATATCAAATGTGCCTTTCTATTTAAATCTGCCATAGCTTTATCATTCACATCAAATAAATAATTTCTTGAAATTAAAGAGCAATATAAAATATTGTCATTTCAAAAAATGTTGATAATATATAATTAAGAAAACAAAATGCAAAATGTAAAAGAAAATGTAATCATAGAAAATAAACTTTGCTATTATAGAATGATGACTAATGATTCTCCCAATGATACATACAAATTACTGAGTTTTCAGACATATGCTAGACACAAAGGACACTCTTGTTTATTTTTGTTGTTGTTTGTTTTTTTGTTTTGTTTTGTTTTGTTTGCCTTTTAATTGTGTTTATTATTCAAAAAAGCTTCATTTTTTTATTTAGCTTTCTGACTCTGTGCTTGTGCCTTCAACACTTTCACAACAATTTTCTGCTCCTCGATAAGGAACGCACGCTTGATCCTGTCACGGACGCATTCAGCACACATGGATCCACCATAGGCCCTGCTGACATGCTTTTTCGTTTTAGACAACCTCATTAGAACTTTAGGTCTCACAGCACGAACTCCGTGGAGTCGGCCTGGGCACACGCCACATGCAGGCTTTGGTGCTTTCCCAACCTTCTTGGTATAAAGGTAAACAATTCTATTCCCAGGGGTTCGGGACAGCCTAGTTTTGTTGGAAGCTGTATTGTAGGAGAGCCTCCTACGGTATGTCAAACGCTGGACCGTTCTGAATGTCTGCAGACACCGTTCCCGCAAGGACCCGCTTGTTTTGACTTTTTCCTTTCCAATTAAAAACCAAAATCTGAACTTTTTTAAATGTAGAAAAGCATGTTTCCTGTTTGTTGTGTAAACACCCTCATACTCTAAATTACTATGTACAGATGTAAAAGTTGGACACTGAAGAAGGCTGATAAGGAAAAAAAAACGGATTAATTTGAAATGTGGTGTATGGGAGCTCTCCATATGGACCGCCAGAAAGATGACCAAGTAGGTCCTAGGGCAAATGAAGCCTGAAACGTCCACAAAACTATATCTATCTGTCCTACTTTGGGCACATCATGAGAAGGCAGGGTTTGGAAAAGACAATGCTGGGAAAAATAGAAAGCAGCAGGAAAAGAGGAAGGCCAAATATGAGATGGATTGACTCCATTAAAAAAGCCATAGGCATGCGTCTACAGGAGGCGCTGAGTAGGGCTGTTGAGAACAGGGCATTGTAGACATCACTCATTCATAGGGTTGCCAGGAGTTGGAGCTGACTCAATGGCATGGAACACACACATGTTTTTGACATGAATCTGGGATAAGTGATTGATGCAACTTTCAGGTTTTTAACAGCTCGGACTAAGGCCTAACACCACATAGCTATTTGACTTAGCCTCTAGCCAGAAACCTGCAAGCACACAAGTGGAGTGGGAGTGGGAAGTGAGAGGCCAGTGAGGGGATATATCACATTACAGTTCACTGTTATTATCAAAATTATTTCCAAGAGTCTGAATGTTCTAGAGACAGAGAGCAGTTATAGGGGGAAAGTGCAATCCTACATTAAAAAGGCCATTGGTTCTTATGAAGTGATCATGTACACAGTGTATTACCAAATGCCCACTATGGCTGAGTTTGAAAATCGTGGTAAGTACATTGAATGCTCCCCACGCACGCATGAGAGAGGATGTGTGCCTCTGGTGCTTCAGTCTCTGTTTTCCTTTCTAGGAATAAGAATGAAAGGGGGATATTTTCAAATTCCCATATATCAATTTAAACATCACAATACTTTTTGGAAAGTGTTTTACTCTAGAGTTAATACTTTAAAGCAGCGGTTCTCAACCTTCCTAATGCCGCGACCCCTTAATACAGTTCCTCATGTTGTGGTGACCCCCCAACCATCAAATTATTTTCATTGCTACTCTATAACTGTAATTTTGCTACTGTTATGAATCATAATGTAAATATCTTTTTGTTTTCCGATGGTCTTAGGCGACCC
>NW_017732241.1:438830-480423 GCF_001890085.2 Hipposideros armiger | reverse complement strand
ACACACACACACACACACACACACACACACAGCTTGAGAAGATCAATAGTATCTACTATTTATCTAAATGCCAGGTAATAACACACACACTATTTGTCAGAGGATATTATATTAATAATGTACTCTGTAATATATCATACAAATGTCTAACATAAAATAAAAATGACAAAACATGGATCCCAGCAAGGCAATATAAGCAGTCAATAGAAATGATCACAAGATTACCCAGAGTTAGAATGAACGGACAAGTACTTTAAAAACAGCTTCTATAAATGTTAGACTTAAAGAAAAAAGGACACATAATTAGTAAACAAATAGGAAATATCAGCAGAAAAAAATGGAAATGATGAAAAAAAAGAACCAAATGAAAATTTTAGAACTGAAAACGATAATGTTTGAAGGAAAAAAAATGCTGATGTGCGAGTATTTATTGACATACTGGAGACTAGCAATGAAAGTATGAATGAACTTGAAGACAAATTAACTGAAATTATTCAGGCTGAAAGACACAGACAAATAAAAATCTCAAAAAAACACACAAAGAAACAAACTCAGGAACCTGTACACAATATCAACCATCTAATCTATGTGTAAGAAAAAGAAATAAAGGTGAAAAATGTGAATAAATAATGGTAAAAATTTATCAGATATGGTAAAAATAAAAATTCTGACAGGTCCAGATTGAAGAAGCTCAACACACTCCAAGTAGAATAAATATAGCAAAACTATACTCAGGCATAGTATAACCAAACTTCTGAGAAACAAAGATAAAGAAAATTAAAATAAAACAGAAAAGGGAAAAAGATACATTAAACAGGTAAATACTGGATGTTAGAAGACAATGGAATGAAGTAATTAAAGTGCTAAAACAAATAAATAAGTAAAATAAAAAACCCAAATTGAACCCATAACTTTATATCCAATGCACTATCCTTCAGAATTGGTACGGTAAACTACAAATCTTTACAGATAAACAAAATGAGTGCACTCATTTCTAGCAGAATTGAATTATAATAAATGTAAAAAGATGTCATTCAGGCTGAAGGGAAATTATACCAGATGGAAACTAGGTTACATAGAAAAAGATAAATAGCACTGGAAAATCATAAATGTGTTCATAAATATAAAAGCACATAATTTTTCTTCTCTTAATTTTAAAGCAAAAATAATAATATTGCAGTGAGAGTTATAATATAAAAACATATATATGACATTGCAGAAAGGACAGGGGTTTAACTGAAATATATTGTTTTAAGGTTCTTGTATTTTATGCAAAGTGTCTTAATATTAATTCTAAGTAGACTTTCATAAAGTAAGACTCCCCATTGTACTCTCTAGAGCAAAAACTATAAATATAATACAAAGGAATAGAACTAAAAAACCGATATCAGGATTACAATGGAACATAAAAAGCATTAATAAAAAGAAATAAGAAGACAAATGGAAAAATAAGTATCAGATGAGCTAAACAGAAAACAATAGCAAGGTGGTAGACTTAAACCCAACCATATCAATCATCATATTTGATATCAATAGAATAAACACTCTAATTGAGAGGTAGAATCTGTCAGACTGAAGAAAAACGCAAAACTCAGCAGTATTCTGTTTGTACGTGATATCCTTAAGTCTCATAGAAGTTGAAAGCAAAAATATGGAAAAGATATTCCCAAGTCAAAAGTAAGCACAATAAAGTAGATATATTAATATCAGACCAATGGTATTTCAACACAAGGAGTATTATCAAAGGTAAAAAGAAACATTTTATAAGGATTAAGGACCAGTCCATTAAGACCTAGACATTCTCACCCTACATATGTATGTGCCTAATAACAGTGCGTCAAAACACATGAAGCAGAAAGTGACAGAACTAAAGGGAGACAACAAATAAATCCACAAGCATAAGTAGAGATTTTAATATTCTTCCCTCAACAATTTTTAGAACACATAGCAGAACTCAGTAAAGATACAGACAATCTGAGTATGATCAAACGACTTGACCTACTTAATATTGTAGAGCCCCACAGCAAACAGCGGAGTGAATATTTTGAGTGCATATGAAACATTCACTAAGGTAAATGTAGGCTCATATAAAAAGTCAAAAGACCAATTATCTTACACAGTATATTCACTGATGACAAAATTAAAATAGAAATTAATAAAAATGAAATATCTTTAAAATTTTGGAATATTCAGAATTAAGCCACAGACTTACATAAAACCCACAGATCAAGGGAGAAATCATAAAGGGTATTAAAAATAGTTCTAACTGAATAATAATAATTATACACAAAACATCAAAATTTGTGAGATGCAGCCAAAGGAGTGCTATTAGAAAATGGGAGTAAATTCTCATATTACAATGTACTTAGAGTTTGACCCACTTCTGGGAATCTGACCTGCAGATATAGTAGCACATGTGCAAAATGGAATATGTTCAAGAGTATATTCATGGCAAAAATGTTTGTAACATAAAAATACTGAAAAGAATTTAAATGTCCTTTATTAGGGGACTAGTTAAATAAATTTTGACATGTCCACACAATGGAATATTATACAGCTATTGCTATAGGAAAATTTCCAAGATGCATGGTTAAATAAAAGAAGTAATCAGTAAGTGTGTGAGTATTTGTACATATCGCTATTTGTACTAAACACACACATGCATAATGCAAGCACATATGTATTTGTACAAGCTAACATTTGTGTTAAATACCCATGTATATGCACAAATAGGTACTTGCTTGTATTATGAACATCTCTTGAAAGATGGTAATGGTGTTTGCTTCCTGGGAAGGAATTTGAGTGGCTGAAAAATAGATTAAGAAAGAGACTTTCTTTTCTCCATGCATGTATTACTACTTCAAACAACACATTAAATTAAGGGGAGAAAAACCTGTTGGTTAAGTAAAATTAACCTACTAGCTAAATGAGGCTTTTGGACCTCTACTATAGAGTACAGCTGCTAAAAGAGTTGTATTTTAAATCTGATAAAACTTTGACTCTGAGATGGGAATTTACTTCCACAGGCTTACACAATAAGCAAAAGCCTCATGTCTACAAGGATAAGATCGCTTGATCCTATATAAAAGGAATGGTACTTTCTGAGAAAAATTACTGAAAGAAGAAATCAATGCAACCTGCATTAAATAAACAACCCAAATGTACCAGTTGAGTGACGGGCGGAATGAGAATAAACCTGGTTACTTACCCCAATTTTTACGTTCTGGTGATTAGACTATCAGAATAACCTTGTGCTTGGAATATGTGTGTGTGTGTGTGTGTGTGTGTGTGTGTATAATTTTTTTTTCAAATCCTCATCCTTATTTGGACTCTACTTGTTTCATTTTTCAACCTTTCCATGATTTGGATCAATCCCCACATCCAGAGGACCCAAAATTTCTCATCTAATACTATTAATTTTTAATCAAAGAGGGCAAAAACATCCTGGGCGTCCTAGATGACAGTGACATTTCACCTGCAAATATGCAGTAAAGGGGTTTTATTGGGGGTAACATGTCACTGTAGGCATGCTATATAACTATCCCCACCGTCACTGCGGAGAAACAAACCCAGAATTTCCTTGTGTTGCTTGCTTATTGGGTTCCAATGACACTTTCATTTAAATGTCTTTCTGGCAGTGATTACAATGCTCAGCGACTGAAGCATTTCTCAGTGAGGAACTACCGTAATGGTCAATAAATGAGAAATGCAGGCTAGAATGCACCATGACGACCGAGCACCTGCGATGCAGGATTGCTGTGATGTTGCTGTGAGGTATATATATAGCAGACGCCACAAATCCTTTTATTAATCAGGAGGGAATGTAAGTTGTTTTTTTGTGTTTTTCTTAAAGCAAAGCAAAAGAAGCCTGGTATCCTGCAGGTACCCAGCTGGTGTTGAGTGGACTGAGACATGACATGACATCCCTAAGCAATGCTATAAAACCACATCTCACAGGTGTGCTCTGCTCAGTCTCAGTCAAGCCTGCATGTACCATCACACCAACCACTTTAATTTCAACAGCCTAAAGAATAATCTGCTAGACAAACAGTCCTGGTGGAACTGAAAAGCTAGTTGTTGTGTATTTTTTTTTCTTTTAAAAAAATCTTTGCTGCAATACTTCTTGCTGTGATGATGAGTCCTCAGAAGGGTAATTCAAAGTAAACACACTCACCAAAGAGGACTGAAGAGAGAGGAGCCTGGTTTACTTTAACATGTGTCTCTAAAGACCTCGGTTATTGAAAACAATTTACCTCTATCATGATTTGAATGTACTATCATCCAGCCAAAGAGATGACAAGCACACTTGTTAGATTTCATAAAAGGTACTATAAACAAAGGGAGTTCCTAAGTTCTGTCCTTATGATAAACATAGAATCCTTGAAATTTAGAGCTGCCAATATTTAGCTGGAATCTCCATTTTACTAAGAAAGAAATCAAGGTCTCCACAGGGAGGAAGTGACGCAATCAACATTATGCTGTTAGATAATAACAGAGTCAGGATTAGATACAGTCTCTAGTCCAGGGGTCTTGCTTCATTCTGCCTCAGTGCTCTGGTTATGATTTATGCCCTTTCATAGGTAAGAATGACCAGGCAAAACAGGCTTTTACTTATAATTTTGCATATTTTCCATTAATCAAATTACTGACCCATGTGACTCAATTACTATAATAGTTATTGACACTTTGTTTACCTACTGCCATGAACACACCTTGTTTTTAGCCATTTTGAATGTAGATCGTGAATATTTTGCTCTTATGATTTCATACAACAGCCATAGGTAATATAAAAGGAGACAAAATGCAAAAAGAGGTACCATTTTTTTTTTATAAGCAGGCTAAAAACAAAGTAGGCTTCACTGACGGTTTTAACTAAGGAGGGTGGATGGAGAAGACACTGTATTCTTCCAAGTGGAACTGGCATGTGTGGACGAGAACAGCTGAGTAAAAAAATGGGGCTGGCCCATCCAACTCTGATGTTGGATAGCCATCCTACTACCGAATGGTCCTATGAACGCTCATTTTGAGTTTGATTCATTCCTGATTCAGGACTCATGACTTAATCATACAGTAATTTCCTTTTGCAAATGAAAAGGTGGCAAGTTACTTACTCAAAGCATCTTCTCATACCCAACAGAAATGGTAGACAAATGAAATGGTTCAGCAAATATGCAAGTTTATCTACCTATCTTCCTATCTGACTAATTTGATTTGTATAGTGATTGATTACAAATCCATAAAAAAGAAGATTCAGGCCTATATGGATAATTCATGTTCTTTATCTTTACCATCAGGTTCCTAAATCATCTCATACATATACATCTGTCTTAATAGGTTATTTACTGTATACCTTTTGATCACCCACAAATGTCATCAATTTACTTACGAGGTCTGACAAGTAAGTTCGTGAACTTATTGTAATGATGTTGCTAACCTTTTTTGATATGAGAGGGGTTATTCATTATGAATTTGTACCAACTGAACAAACAGCTAACCAAGTTTACTATTTGGAAGTGTTGAAAAGGCTGCATGAAAAAGTTAGGCGACCTGAACTTTTCGCCAACAATTCATGGCTCTTGCATCACGACAATGCACCAGCTCACACAGCAGTCTGTGAGGGAGTTTTTAGCCACTAAACAAATAATTGTATTGGAACACCCTTCCTACTCACCTACTCTGGCCCCAGTGACTTCTTTCTTTACCTGAAAATAAAGGAAATATTGACAGGAAGACGTTGTGATGACATTCAGGACATCAAGGGTAAGATAATGACAACTCTGATGGCCATTCCAGAAAAGAAGTTCCAAAATTGCTTTGAAGGGTGGACGGGGTGCTGGAGTGGGTGTATAGCTTCCCAAGGGGAGTACTTCGAAGGTGACTGTAGTGATATTAAGCAATGAAGTATGTAGCGCTTTTTCTAGGATGAGTTCACAAACCTAATTGCCAGACCTTCTATGTGTTACATTTGATGGTTGTGCTTTGCTTTCACATGTGAAGTTCTCCCATCTGTACCTACCAATCCAAATCTCAATTATTCTTTTTTTGAAATTTATTTTTAATTATAATTGAGTAGAATATATTAGATTCAGCTGTGTACAACACAGTGATTCAACATTTATCACCACAATAAGTCTAGTGACCATACATCACCGTACATACTTCTTACAATATTATTGACTCTCTTCCGTATTCTGTACTTTACATCCCTGTGCTGTACATTACTTTCCAGTTATTTTAAAACTGGAAGTTTCTACTTCTTGATCCCCTTCCCCTTTTCTGCCCAGACTCCCACCCTACCCTCTCTGGCAACCATCAGTTTATTCTCTGTATCTACAAGTTTGTTTCATTTGGTTTGTTGTTTTGTTTTTTAGATTCTACATATAAATGAAAGCATATGGCATTTGTCCTTCTCTGTCTGACTTACTGCATTTAACCTAATACTCTCTAGGTCCATCCATGTCGTCACAAATGGCAAGGTTTCATTCTTTTCAATTATTCTTTTTTTTTAAATTAAAGTTTATTGGGGATGACAATTTTTAGTATAGTGAAATAAGTCAGACAGAAAAAGTTAAGAACTATATGATTTCACTGATATGTGGTATATAAAACTGAAAACAACAAAGGAACAAGACAAACAAATGAAGAAACAAAAACTCATAGACAGAGACAATAGTTCAGTTGTTACCAGAGGGTAAGGGGGGAGGAGGGTGGTAGATGAAGGCAAATGGGATCAAATATATTGTGATGGAAGGAGAACTGACTCTTTTTAATTATTCTTAAAGACCTACTTCAGGCATCATATATATCTATTACAATTCCATTGACTCTATTCCTTATACTATATTCCATATCCTGTGAAAAAAATTATATATATATATATATATATATATATATATATATATTTCAAATTAAACTCCCTTCACAAAATCTCATCATGTCATCTGAAAAAACAACTCTTCCTTTTCTGATCCCCACCACCAATTTATCTATGTGGCTCTACTAATATAATGTTCACTTTTTGTTTCATATTTTATGTACTTGCAAATATGACCTTACTAAGTACAAGTTATTTGAAGTTAGAGTCTCTAGCTTATTTTTCCTTTAATCTTGCATAGTACCTGGTACCTGTTAGCTTCTCTATATATGTTTGTGAACGAGTGAATGAATGGGTGGATATAGCCTATTCCAAATATCTGTAATAGATGGATGAATAGCCCTTGTAATGGTTCATCAAGCTTTGTACAGATACCTTCCAGACTAAGTGACCATTGAGCCAACATGCAAACAAAACTCAGAATCCAACTGTTTAAATTTTCTCATTATTTTTGTTTGTTTGTTTTATAATTGAAACTTGACAGTTATAGCTAACAATCAACAAATCATTTGCCTAAAAGGAAATACCATTTATTCTTTCAGAAAATACCTGAGAAAGAAACATTAGAAAAATAAACAGAATACATTCTCAAGGAGCCTACAATACTACACAATAAATACAGGTATAAATTAGCATTGTTTTCACATTCTATGTTAGCTTATAAAAGATAAATATTTCATGGAGGGCATCTATAAGAGATATTGGGTTGTTGGAAAAATCATGACGCATTTTTGCAATGAAAAACATAAAAAAAATATGTCATGACTTTTCCGACAACCCAATACTATTCCTTTCTTGAATTGACAAATACTTTACATTGAAATTTAAATACATTTTAACTTGTTAAAAGCCATTAACATGTATTATGCAAAGCAAATAAATGATATTCTGGGCCTTGAAAAATATAAGTAGAATGCTAATGTTTCTTTTGGATGTTAATACTTTCAGAATTATATGTAAACTATTTAACAGTAAACCCATTCTTTTGATATACTGCAAAATGTCACAGTTCATGTCTACATACCTCCACTGCCTTGTATAAAGTCTTACAAAAAATGTTGTTTAATACTCAGTAAAGTATACATAATTTTTTCATATATATATATATATATATATATATATATATATATATATATATATGGTTCTGTACATATTAAGTTGACTAGTAAGAAGGGTATACTTCCTCTTTAATATAAATTCTTTTTATTAAAGTCATTTTTAGGAACTATCAAGCCAATAAAAAATTTTATTTTCATATCACTGACTACAAAAACCATCAATTAACTCTCTTAAATTTTATTTTGTGGAGTGCTACTTTATCGGAAAGGGAGATTATTTGGGTTCACTTCCTGTTTTGATTTTTCTGCCCCTATGTAAAAAAAAAAAAAAAACAAACAGAAAAAAAAGAAGAAAAAAATTAACTTGACAATTTAAAACACAATTGAAAAGCCATTGTATTGTATGAGTCGACTCTCCTTTTCTGTTAACCTCAAATGCTTTTTACCTACCTACAACTTTAGTTTCAAAGTTTGGGGTTCCATAGATACAGAGAATAAGCTGAAAGTTCAAAGAGGAGGGTGTAAACAGATGGGTAAAAAGAAATTCATATTCATTGATAGTCTAAGAAATGCTAATTAAAGCACAATGAAATGCCTCATATAAAAAATGTCACCAATGAAAATGAAAAGAAATAGATGAATTAGCAGGGTTCAGACTATTTTCTGGGGCCATAATAAACACAAAAACAAGTTTTGGGGTCCAAATGTTGATAAGCAGTTAGTATTTGACTTCGGTTTCCTCTGAAGTGTGTTCTACATGCTCACACAAAGTCTTTTCTCTTTTCAGATATTTTGCAGCTTGGCATTTAAATTTTCTTTTCTCCTTAGTGGAAGTGTGGATTATTAGAGATGGAGCTAAAAGGGAACCTGGCATTTTTCTAAACCATTTTATAAAAGAGAAAGACCAGCACTGGAAGCGAACCTCAGCGCTGATGATGTTCTCTTAACTTGAAGCCAAGTGACAAAGTGTTGCACACAGCACCTCACCAATTTAGCTTGTATTCAGTCTGAATAGATTCTGACCATTTTCCTAATAGAATCAGCATGCAAATTCCTAGCATTCAACTATTGAAAAGCTGAATTTAAAACTACTGTGTGGGAAAACAGAACAATATGTGAAGGACATATTATGCTAGGCCCGATGATTATAGTTTCTGACACAGATAGTCTCTATTTGAGCAAAGGCAAAAATGTATATAGAATCACATTTTTATAGTTTCTCATAAACAGGTCAATAAAACTGTAAGCATCTGGTTTCCTGTATTCTCAAGCTCAATGTATATTTTATACGTAAATCAGCTATCGATGGGCCAGCGAAAGTAGATAGAGAAAGGAAGGTTAATGTGAGGTTGACAAAATAGCATATTTGTTATTTATTCCTGGGTAGCCATTGAAACAATTACATAATTCATGTATTCTTTCAGCTAACATTTAAATGCTGTCCTTTTTCTAACCAGTTAATAATATAGAGATTGATTGACAGCCCTTGTCGTCAAAATTTACAATATTGTGAGGCATAAGAGTGAGTAATAAAATCTCTTTCTTGAATAAGGATCAGGGTCAAGGAGATCTTCCTGAAAGAGGCTGCGTTTGACCCTTGGAGAATACATTGGAACTTAGTAGATAGAGCTTGAGAGAAGAAGAGGAGGAAAGAGAAGGAAATAGATGATTAATCCTATAATCAATTTATAATATTCTAATATTCCAATTATCATGTGATTCTATGAATGAAATCTGAGTACAGGGTCACTAGTGAGACAGCCTGATCTAAAAGATGGTCAAATGGCATGGATTCTAAGCATAGGACTTGCGTACTCCATGCTCCATATGACCTAACACATTTAAGACAAGGCTATCTTGACCTTTCTGAAGGTTAGTGTGGATTACAGACTGAAACTACGCACACATTTGTCTTTCAATTTTAAGTTGTTTTCCAGAGGTGGTACTTAACCTCCAATTCGAGAATGCTGCCACTAGGTAGAATGGTAATGACTTGGTTTGAAAAGGCTTTGGTTTTCAGTATGACTGAGAAAGAGAGGGTTATGGGTCCCTTGATTCCTATTTTTATTTCTTTTCACTTTTCTTTCAGAACCAGTATCTCCGAATGTGACTGCATTTGGAGATATGGCCTTTAAAAGGGTAATTAAATGAAAATGAATCTATTAGGGTAGGGCCTTAATCCTATTTGACCTATGTCCTTATAAGAAGAAGAGATTAGGGTACACAGAGACACCAGGTGTGTGCACACACGGAGGGACAACCATGTGAAGATGCTACAAGAAGAGGACCAACTGCAAGCCAAGCAAAGAGATCTCAGAGGAATCCAACCCTGCTGGCACCTTGATTTTGGGCTTCCAGCATCCAAGCCTGTGAGGAAATAAACAACCCTGTCTGTGGTATTTTATTATGCTGGTCTGTTCCATGGTATTTCATCATGGCAACCCTTGCAAACTGATAACACTCTCCGAAGAGGATTCTGGTTTGGTTACCCAGCCTCTGCCATTCCTCTGAACCTTTGAGCACCAGGTGTTAAGGACACATGAGTTTGAAGCTCAGGTATAAGGAAGGAGGGGAGAAAGACTACGTGAAACATAAAAGGTCAAGGAGGAATCTCCCATATATTGTAGTTGAGTGCAGGTTGATGAAAAAGGAACAACTAAGGTGGGGTACATGGCTTATGAGAGCCAACGAAAGGTTATTTTTGTTGGTTGCTTCATTGCTGTCATTGTTGTTTTTTTAAGTGGTCCTGAGAAGGACAAAAGAATTTAAGCTATTTTGCATCAACTTTGTTTTTCATCCATGTCACTTCTCTAGGATCAAACACAGTGGTCAGAATTTTACAATTCTTATACAAATAATACATTTCTCAGTAACAAGCAAATACACAAAGCCACTTTAAACAAGTTGAAGCTGGCATGCAGTTTTGTTTCAAAAATTCCTATGTGTATCGAAAAAATTTTAAGAGGAAAGTGATTAGTTCATTGAAAATATTTTTGAAGCAACTATATTTTAGAAGAATAAATTAATTCTTTAACAGAGCTATAATACTCTTTTCACATAGACCAACTTTATACTGATGATTGAATTCTGACAAATTATAATCTCAACTCTCTTTCTGAAATACTCTTCCTAAATCCCAGTAGGTCCATATTATCCCTACGGAAAACATCCGAAACAAATGTGATAATTTTAGTGAAAAAGTCTTATATGTCATATATGAAGTACATATATGTGCAAGAGATTATCATTTACACCCATTATTCTGAAGAATGATGACCTCTTAAAAAATATTCATTATTTCTGTCCACTTTTTAGGCTTCCATTAGAGTAAGCCCAAGAGAAACTTGTGAAATTAGACAAGATTGTTGCAGAGATACCCAGCACTTTTTCTGGAGGTATATCTTCCTCATCACTACCTCTAGCATTGGTGGCTACCCTGACAATATGGAGAAGCATATGAGTATTCATGTAAGTAAAATAATGAAGCCTTGAGCAAGTAACAGGTATACAGAGAAACGTACAAACAGTGTAAAAGGTCCCCCAGAAAATATGAAAATTATATGGAAAATATCTCTGGCTGTTTTTATTCTGTGTTTGTCACAGGGATATGGGATAACACTATATGCCTTTAAGCACACAGAGCTCAAAATATTGGTAATCTCTGGTATTTTTAGCATTAGTTTTTAGGCAAGCCCTGGTAGAATCATGTTTCAATATAATTTCATACAAAAACCATATATGCTAAAGGAAGATCTACCCTGGTCAGAGCTTGAGGTTCTGGTCCCCAAACTTTCACCTAGTGGAGAAAAAATCAGATGATGACTGGTTTTGTGATTTTTCTTAGAAGTCGACCACAATGGCACTAGTGATTTTGACTTTGCAGTCAGAAGGGGAATTCTCTTGTCTCGTTCTCTCACTCTCATTGTCTCTTACACACACACACACACACACACACACACACACACACACGTGCATGCACACACACATGCACACACACATGTGCACACACACACATACACGCATGCACACACACACAGGTACACACACACACTTCCCGGGAACAAAATTAAAATGTGTATCTCTAAAAACAATAAGTGAACAGGCAACAAGAAAGGACTTCTCAGTCAAAGAGGTTTTTAACTACATTAGCAATGATTTCCCTCCTCTCCACACTTACGTTATGCCTTTTTTTTTTCATGGAATTATAGTTACAGTGTTTTAAAATTTAAAGGGGAGACCATTTGATTTTCCAAAGAAGTAAAGCCCTGAGTGAAGAAATTCTGTCCTCCAGGTTCACTTTCAAAATGCATGAAGCATCTTTAATTTTACATTGCTGTACTAAGCATAGTTTCAACAGGTATTCATGAACACCTGCAGCTGTTTTTTTATTCACATAACATCCACATATACATAATATGTCATTGTATAAATACAGAATTGAGATACCTGTCATTTTTAACAGAAAGCATTTTGTGTCATGAAGCTGCCAATAAAACCAATGACAACAGATATATATGATATCAGAGGAGCAATAGATTGGGGGAAGAGGGTTATCACTTTGTGAGGGGTGAAATGTCTAACTATTACGTTGTTTTGTACACCTGAAACTAATAAAAAAAATCAGTAACAACACAGTAATCTTTCCAAAAGCAATGTCAAGGATACTTTTAGTACTTACACACTGAGTAAATATGGTTGTCATAATAGTTCCATTGGGCGGTAGGATTAAATAGATCAGGACATGATTTGTTCCAGATAAATCAGAAATTTGGTCTTAATGATCTGGATTCCTATGGCTCACATTTTTCAGAGACCAGAAAAAAAATTTGTAAGTGCCACATGTATTCTTAAATATTCTCCATATTTCAACCATTTCACATGATATGTGTTGACGTAGCTCATGGTCTTGCTGGTCTTGCACAAGGAATCTTCTGTATTGCTAATGTATTTACTAAAATATGACTCCAAGAAGTGAATGTCTACTTTAGACATAATCTAATCTGAGGTGAGAAAAGAGTGACTTCAACCCTTGTATTTTGGATCCTCTACTGCCACTGTCTTTCTCCCACCATCTTGGACAGTGACAATGTATTGCATAGCACACTCAGCAAGGATGCTCATTTTCTGTTTGATGCAATGAGGACCCACTCCACAACAGTGGTTCAAGTTTTGTTTTTCGTTTTTTTTCTTTTAAGTAGGTTCCATAATCAGTTTTCTCAACAGTCCTAGTATTGTAATTGACTCATTTGATTCTCATTTACCAAACATAACTCTTATCTTGAAGACTGCTATAAGAGTTACCTTGGTTAAGATTGGATAACATTTCAAGGCTATACCTCACTGTCATCCTATGTCATCTGTCATTTTCAACACCGCTGAGTCTAATATGACTCCACCTATCTTGGGATGAGGTCTCAATTCATATCAAAACAATCCCAAATGTTGGGAGTGGCCTTTGTCCTCCCTCCTTTTAAAATAAATTTTGATTCCAAATACTGTAATTTATATAAGTACCATCGCTGTGGCTTTCAGGAGTATATCAGCCTGTCATGCAAAGTAATTGTTATTGGCTCCCCCTCGAGTGCCCGAGTTAGACTGTGAGTAAACAGCGGAGGTCTTTCTCAAGTTTCCTTTCTACCAAATGCTACACACTGGGCTACTAGGTGTGCGTATACATGGTAAAAGGAAAAGCAGCATCTTTCTAGCTTGAACAACATCTCAACTCCTCACAACGCACACAGCATTGGATTTGTACTTCTCCTGACATAATTGTTGAAAATAAACTTGAGAATTTTAAAATGAAGGCATACTTTTTTATAATTACTTTCTATTATTACTTCAAGAAGCTGATTTATATGAAGCAGAAATTCATTCAAATAGGTCAGAAATTCATAAAATGGGTAACAAGAGATTTAACTCCTGCTTATCTTGTGGCCAAAGCATATGCTTAATAAGAGTGCACTGAGCCATTTCAACACACTGACCCAGAGGTTAGCACATTTTCATCCGGTGCAAGGACAGTAAATCCACATGCTTAGAGGGACCAAGTGGTAACCTAATTAGTGAATCAGGCTGGATAGAAGCTATGAAATCCTGAAGAGACTCATTTCTCCACTTGTAAAATGAAAGCATGGTCCAATCTCATTGATAATGATAATACCAGAGTTACTCATCCATATTACTCTGGATGAAATTTTCCTTCACACAGCTCTAAACATCAGGTTATTTCCATGTGAGCTTACTTTTATACATTTAAATATGTGGCACCCTAAAAATAAAATACTGGATAATTGGTGGAATGTTCCTCTTTCTATGCATGAATATCATATAGTTGTATCTGGAGTGTTTCATTTTTTATTTCTTGAGAAAATAATTATAGAAATTCACCTTTCTTAACAGTTTAAAAATCAATACTACAAAAAAAATCAATACTACACTTGAAACCTCACGTGTCCATTCACTTCACATTAGACTATCACGAGGCATTCTAAAAAACAAAATCTATGCTTTTTAGTAAGCAACTTGATCATTTTTATGTAACACATTTTTCAGACTTCTCACTAATAAGAAGGTTAAATAGGGTGCAATCAATATTAATTATTAAGGTTAATTAAATTCATATACCAAGAACTTACAGGCTTCCTGCTTTGGGTTGGACACTGTGCCAAGCGCTGGGGTAACATAATATTAATGACTAATTCTGTTCTCTTGTAGTTAAGAGTTGCACGGAGTGAAATCTTCCTCAGGCGTCCTCTCTACCACTGAGGTGGCCTTGGAGCCAGAGCTGGGATGGATGTAGGCAATCCCACAAATGGCCAGCAGGGTCCACCAATTGCTTATCTATTTCAAAAAGGCACACTGAATCCTCATTTTGAAGCAAGAACAAGCACATTTTTCTTTTACTTTTAATTTGTAATTAGCCTTAAATTTAAATTTTCATAAAGGCTTTATTTCAACTAAAGTAGACACCATTTAAATGATCAAAGAGAAAAATCAGAGCCAATTAATTTTAAAAGACAGAAATTGGCTATTTCAAAGATTGTATCTAAAAAAATTGAGATTATTTTTTATAAGCCTGGATGAATACCACATTTTTTAATGCCTCGGGCACAGATTAAATGGGAGTGTTAGAACAGAACAAGATGTAGAATCCTGAAAGGGAAAGATCATTCTAAACAACAGAGAGATGAAATGTCCCATTCTTTTTCAGCCAGTATTGAGAACTCATTATGTAATAATATTTGATGGTATAGAAGAATTTTTAAATTGGCCAGGAGACAAAAGGATCTCATCCATACATGACGGCAGTTAACAACTCGTTTTGCCATTAAGAATGTCAAATATAGATGAAATTAATAATTAAAACATTCTAGGCTTTACATTTCTTACTTTCCTCTAAGAATAATATTCTAAATGTGAACCATCAAAGTAAACTTGACAGCATCTTATAGCATTCTTTCCCCCCTTTTGAATCTATTTAGTTTTCTGTGACAATTTGACAGTCTTAAGCACTCTTTCTTTAGCACAAACTAGGATACAGAGTAAAATTAGAGATTAACTTTTAGAGGCCATATTTGCAAAGACAAGTGTCTGCTTTTGCAATATGTAAAGTAAGCACTAGTTATAGAAAAAAGCAACTTAATATGACAGTGGGCTGAGCCTTAGCAAAAAAATCAGTATGTACTGAATGAACTCTGCCTTAAGTACAGAGATCAGGTATGGGATACTTTGGGTTTGTTTTTGTTTGATGAGATGCACAATAACTAGAAATTTAAGAATAGGTAACTTACTAAAATTTCTTTCCTTGGAATTAATTATGTAAAAATAATAATAATGAATTACTATACTTATTGGTTGCTATAAATTCACTATAAATCTTTCAGGGAAGTCCTATGGAAAAAAATGTATTCTTATTGACATTTTTGCCTTTTTCCCAATTTCTTTTTTAATTTTTATTAAATTTATTGGGGTGACATTGGTTAGTAAACCTATATAGGTTTCAAGTGTATATTTCTATAGTACATCACCCATATAGTGCATTGTGTGTTCACCACCCAGAGTCAGTTCTCTTTCCGTCACCATATATTTGACCCCCTTTACCCTCTTCTACAACTTTCCTCCCACATTACCCTGAGGCAAGAGAAAGAAGTAAAAGGCATCCAAATTGGGAATGAAGTAGTTAAACTGTCACTTTTTGCAGATGACATGATTCTTTATATAGAAAACCCTAAGGATTCCACCAAAAAACTATTAGAAACAATTAATAAATACAGTAAAGTTTCAGGATACAAAATCAATGTACAAAAATCCATTGCACTCCTATACACTAACAATGAAATTTCAGAAAAAGAAATGGAAAAAAAAATTCCTTTTGCTATTGCAACAAAAATAATAAAATATCTAGGAATAAACTTAACAAAGGAGGGGAAGGACCTATACACTGAAAACTATAAGACATTATTAAAAGAAATTGAAGAAGACATAAAGGAATGGAAAGATAGTCCATGTTCATGGATTGGAAGAATTAACATAGTTAAAATAGCCATATGACCCAAAGCAATACACAGATTTAATGCAATCTCCATCAAAACCTCAAAGGCATTTTTTAAAGAAATAAAACAAAAAAATCATCAGGTATTTATGGAATCACAAAAGACCCCTAAGAAAAAAGAACAAGGCTGGAGGTTATCACACACCCTGACTTCAATTTAACTACAAAGTGACAATAATCAAAACAGCATGGTATTGACAGAAAAACAGACACACAGACCAATGGAATAAAATTGAGAACCCAGAAATAAACCCACATATATTTGGCCAGGTAATTTTCAACAAAGGAGCCAAAAACATACATTTGAGAAAAGAAAGCCTCTTCAATAAATGGTGCTGGGAAAATTGGAAAGCCACAGCAAAAGAATGAAACTAGACTGCTATTGTCACCATATGCCAAAATTAACTCAAAAACGGATCAAAGACGTAAACATACAACCTGAAACAATAAACTGCATAGAAGAAAACATAGGTACTAAACTTATGGACCTTGAAATCAAAGAGGGTTTTATGAATTTGACATTTTTGCTTTTTTTAAATTCTGTATTCTTCTCACACCTACATAAAACACTATGAACAATTACTGTTAACTTCAGGACCAGGAAATCAATTTTAAATATGTATCACATGTCTTCCTTCACCAGCCTTTAAAAACGTGTAATAAATTTGTTGGAGTTTTTTATATTGAGGATGCAACTAAGTCTGAATTATCTGAAATTTAATTGTAAATACAACATCATTTAAAGAGCAAAGTGTCTTTGTTATAGCTCCGTTCTTGCAAGCTTTTATAAAATACTCTGAGGTAACTACCATAGAGATCATAAGAGACTTATTTATCCTTGCATTTGAAAACAGGTAACGGAATACAACAGGCTTCTTTACTGTCCAAGGGACTCCCGTAGTGTCTAGACTTACCAATCAGGACAGCTTGGGGAGGGTGCTTACATGAGGAGGGAGATTATGTCCTTGAGAATTTCCTTCAGGGGGCTCTAAATGCCAACTTACAAAGCTACTGATTTTCTTTTTAATTTCAGCTCTCATAATATCTACATATTTGCTGTCAACAGATTTCTTAATTCTACAGCTTTGTTACAAATTTTGAATAGAATGAAGAACCCAGGGCTAACCCAGAAAAACATACTGATTCCAAAGACAAAGAGCTGAACATTTTGCATTATGGTAAGAAGAAATGTTAAGCAAATTAATCACATAAATAAGATAGGAGAGAATGTTCAACTTTTTAAAGACCAAGTATTTTAAAGCACCTAATTAGAAGTGAAATGTTCACTGAATGGCCATTAGGGAATTAATGGCCTTTAAAATTGACAATATGTATTTTTCATTAGTTTATTGAGTTAATGTTTATTCTCTAACCTATAACCTGAGTAAAAATGATACTGTACATTTCAGTGAGGGTGAAAACCACTGAGCAAATGGGGGGAAAAAACTAAAATCAGTAGTAATGCTCACTAAATTTGTAAATGTTTTGATGTTACATTACCTCTTGTAATTTCACTTACATCGTCTGTAAAATGGGGTGAGAGAAGGTTGGGAACAAAATAATCTCTAATAGCTGTCCTAGGTATTAGGAGCTTATGAGTCTAAAATGGAGTGCTAAGAATATTAGAAAGGAAACTTGAGTTGTGATTGAAATATAGGGGATATAATAAAAGTTCAAAAAAATCAGGTCTTTAAATTTGATGTTCGCCAAAATCCTGAAGCTTATAATAACCAATATCTTCACTCAACTAGCCAGAGATATGTAAACACCTGAGAGATGTTTTGGGGAAATGCTAATTATTTATAATGAAGAGGGAACTATGATCAACAATGTGGTGTCCATTCTCAAGGATACGTTTTATATTGTTTTACTCAACCCCTCTTTGGGCACTTTCCGTGGCACAAATCTTATTACCCTTTAAGGTAATTTCTTTATCACCAGGCAATAATAGTTCGTTAACAGACTACTTCCAATTTATGTAAGCTTTCCATTCTGGAAAATTGTACACATGGCCTTTTTAGATAGATTTGAATCAACTTAAGTAGTAAGCTAATTAAGCTTGTCCCAGCACCGTACCAAGGAAAATATGTGTAGGATCTGGAAACAAAAGGAAAACAGCTGTAGTCAGTCACAGTGCTAACTGAAGTTGTAAATGGTGAGAGATTACTTCACCTCTCTTGGCCTCACTCATTCTATCTGTAAAATGGGGCAGGAGAAGTAAAGGAACAAGATAACATCTAAGATCTGTTCAGGGTGAAGAACCTACAATGAAATGCTTACGAGGCTGGAAAGGAAAACAGAGTAATGAGTGCACCCCATTGTGCTCCGGCCCCCGTGTTCTTTATTCATCCACCTGAACATTTCACCCAATGCCAACGTTTCATATAAGACATAGATCAGATCAGATGTCTTTCATCCTTGAAATTTCTTACTCCTTTCCTTTCTTTTTTTGGGGGTGGGGATTAGGATAAAAAAATAGTACTGTTTGAAAATATCAAGTAGCTTTCTGAAACCAGCAGACAGGTGGAGGTCACATGCATACACTGCCTTCCTTCAGAGGCCTGTCACGGAATGTAGAGAGAGCCTACCTAACCAGTGATTATGTTGAGAATCAGTGCATGGAGTTTGGAAATAAAGGGGAATTATTTGTCCATCCAAGAAAAAGCTAAACCTTATAAGTGGCTATTACAAGATGAAAATAAACTATGTTAATTGTCAATCTGGGAAGGAGAAGGAAAGAAAGGTAGTCTAGCTGTCTGTGAAATTTAATTGCTCCCTTTCCCTCCTTCTCTGAAGTTTTTAATATCCTGTACTCTTAGGCTCAAGAATAAAACCATCACAATCCAGATGGAATGAAGGGTATTTTCTCGGTTGATGACCAGAATGATTCATATATCAAAGGCCAATTGTATATATTTACTGGCTGAGGGACTATCATGTCAATTTCCTAGAGATGAAAGGCTTGTTTCTAGAAAACAGCAGTGCCAAAGAGACCAATCAAGAAAGCAATGGTCAAATATATGGTGATGGAAGGAGATTTGACTTTGTTTGGTAAACACACAATGCAGTATAAAGATGATGTATTATAAAATTGCACGCTTGAAACCTATATAGTTTTATTAACCAATATCACCACAATAAATTTAATTAAAAATAATAATAAAAAAGAAAGCAATGAAAATTACTCATGTGTTAGACCTGAACAATATTAAAGTCATAATGAAAATGAAAGTGCTAATCAAGCAGGAATGAAAACACTTGCTGTGTACTACATTTTCTTCTTCAGGAAAAAAACCAGGCTCAAGAGATACACATATTAGACATTCATTAAGAAAAAACTTCAACATAAGAGGCCATATAAATTCCCAAATTATTTTCCCCTTATGCGTTCACTAATTCCTATAGCATGTTCACATCCCAGCAACTATCAGTGCCTCACAAATGTAGATTACAGTGTCAACCAGTGCTTTATGAGGTAGAACTGACTCTACCAGTAATATGCCATGTGATCCTGAACACAGCATAGCCCCTCTCTGTCTTGGCTTGGACATAGAGAATATTTCGTTAAGTGAAATAAGTCAGACTGAGAAAGACAAATACCATATGATCTCACGAACAACTAAAACAGAATAAATAAAACAGAAATAGACTCAGAGATACAGAGAAAAAAACTGATGGTTGCTAGATGGGAGTGGGGTGGGGGTGGGGGAGAAGGTGAAGGGATTAGAAAGTACAAATTGGTAGTCACAATATAGTCACGGGAATAAGAAATACAGTGTAGGGAACATAACCAATAATGTTGTAAAGATTATGTAGGGAGCCAGATGGGTACTGGACTTATCAGGGGGACCACTTCACAGACTGTACAGATGCCTGATCACGGCGCTATACACCTGAAGCTGAAGTAGAATAATATTGAATGTCAACTATAATTATAACTATAACTAACTATAACTATATATATATATACACACACACACACACACACACACACATATATATATATATATATATATTAACAAGTTGTAAAGTATATCATAGGGAATATAGTCAATGGTATTGTAACAGCTATATATAATGTTAGAGGGATAGTAGATCGGGGGGCTATCACTTTGTGAGGGGTGTACATGTCTAATTATTACACTATTTTGCACACCCGAAACTAATGAAAAATATTTTAAAAATAATAAAAAATTAAATTAAATATTTGGGAGTAAATGTTAGTATTAAAAAAAACAAAACAAAATGGCATAGGGAGTGGGAAGCAATGTACTTTTATCTAGACTCTTTATAGCACCATGAATTTAGTTGTCTCTTTATAAGTCTGTGTTCCTTAAGTTTCCTGATGTCAAAGAGATCTATGTTTTAGATTATTGATCATAAGATCGGTAATAGACTCGTATTAGAACCAGAAGAACCAAGTATTTGTGTAGATAAAATGAATGGGTAGGTTAACCGAGTATTTTAATGGCTGGTAAAAATATCTCATTTTTTGACAGTCAGCTTAAAAGCCTAATAAAAGCATACAAAGTTCTCATAAAAAGTGCCACAGCTCTACAAAGCCCCACATACTCTGTTAATTGTGAAAGGTCATCTAGAGAAAGCCATTGGTTTATATTTGTTTGTCACATTAGCTAGTTAGCACTTGGATCCTTAGGGAATGAAAGAAGAGCGCATAGGATTCAAGGAGCTAAGCAGAGTTTAGCACAGGATTGGATACGTAACCGATGGCCAACTATCCTTGCATGAATGGGTGAATGGAAATGGAAAGCAACAACTGAAATGGAGATACGGTGAAAAGGGACAAAGACAAAGCCAAAAAAGCATGAGTCATCAAATTATACCTACTTCACAGATTTATAGATTTTCTTTTCATGCATTTAAATAACATGCCTTTAAAAAATACAATGTCAATGTCTGTTATTTCACTTGATCCTTACTACAACTCCATGGGGTATGCACAGAGAATAAGGTTCAGGGAGCTGACAGAGCTCAACTTTGGCCACAGAGCTGATAAACCACAGAGCTGGACCAGGAACCCAATCTTATATTCATCTCCCTATGCATACCACCAACATTGTCCATAAATAGGGAGATTCTATTAGCATAAAAACTCATTAAAATCATGTTTACGCTTTTATTAACTTAAAATCATATTTAACTGATGTCTCATTAGTTTATTGTAGTTAGTACTACTTGTCTGTCAGGGAGAGAAAATGAATGAATATCCTTCAGAACAGAAAAACAAACAGAACAGTAATTAATGACTTTGTTACTAACATCCTTGTGTTCATGCACATTGATTTTCAGATAAAGAATATACACTTAGACCCTTTGGAGAACAAGATTCTTCTCTTCTATTTACCAAGAGGAAATAATTACTCAAAATGCATACTTTTAAAAGTTTTTATCCTGATGACCTCTTACATATGCACATACATTCAATGTAATAGCCTAATTGGTTTTGAATCGTTCACTCTGCAAAACTTATGTTATTCAGATGATATAAGGAGATATATCTAAGGTACTTCCTATGCTTAAACAGCTTTATTGCTAAGGTGTCTCTGTAGCCAACACTTGGGGTTTTTAAGACACATTAGCAAATTTAGAAGAAATTTAAATATATAACCTCACAAAACCTGTTCTCATTAGAGGTTTTACATTTAACAAGTTCATATAAGCTTTGAAAGTCTGAAATTTCTACATCTTAATGTCATAAACATGATTCTCTTTAAATTCTTAACAAACGGTATGAAAATTGGACTGAACAATCAACTCTATTTTACACCCCAACAAAATAAATTCTAAAAAACAAATCCACATAAACAAAGTAAACAACAACAACAAAAATCGCACAACTTTAAGCATATACATTTTTAGAAATACCATAAGCCATAAAAAATAGGCCATTTTGTGTGAGTGAGTGTGTGTGTGTGTGTGTGTATTTGTTGCTCTTATGGCCATGTTTTAATTACCTCTGCATCTCCCAAAGTGAATAAAATAATGTCTAGTAGACTGTAGATGCTAATAAAGTGATACATATTGGGTTGTCGGAAAAGTCATGACTCATTTTTGCAACGAAAAACATAGAAAAATACGCATGACTTTTCTGACAACCCAATATATAGCAAGTTAGGAGAATGGAAATCGCTGTTATTTGGAGACACATAAAAATGTCTCAAGTGGAAGTGGCTTTTGAGCTGGGCTCTTGATAAACAACAAAAAGATTGGCTCATATGTAGAGGATATAGTTTAAGAGTAAACGTACAGAAATTGGAAAGATGGCATGGCTCCCAAGAACAGAGAATGGCATTGTAACTCAAGTACTAGAGGAAAGGCAAGTAGGGTTTTGATGCCTGGCTTTAGAAAGGCATGGGTGCTCTGTCTACCTGATAGCAAATATCCAAATATTTGAAGGTACACATCATTATCCAAATCTTGAAATGTATGTGTTTTGGAAAAGAATATATACAAAAAATTTATAGGGCCTGGCCAAGTGGCGCATTGGTTAAGAGCTCTAGGGGCGCCAGCTCTGAGCAGCAGGGCCCTGGCTAGGATCCTACATTAGGGCCAGTGATGCTGCGCCCTCTACAGGTAAGATGGCGAACAACAACTCGACCTGGAGCTGGGCTGCTGTGAGTCGCCGATGATAGCTAGGCTGCAGTGGGCTGCCATAAAGCTGCTGTGAGTGGCTGGCAGCCACCATGAGTGGCCATCCAGTGGCCGGCAACCGATCTGCCTTACCCGGGAAGAGTGCAATGATAATACTAACATGGGCCAATGAGGCGATGTCCTCTACAAATAGAATGAAGAACCAAAGGACAGCAACTTGTCTGTTCCCCTTCCCCGATTCCCCAATAAAATCTTTATAAAACAAACAAACAAACAAACAAACAAAAACTTATAGCTAACATGATACCAGTGAGACTCTAAGCTTTCCTACTAAGATAAGGAACAGGGAAAGTATGTCTCCTTCCAGCACTCCTTTTCAACAACCTATTGGAAGTATTAGCTAATGCAATAAAATAAGACAAGAAAATAAAAAGTATACAGATTGGGAAGAAAGAAAATGGTCTTTGTTCTTAGATGACATGTGCCTTTGTAGAAAATCTAAAAGAATAAAACAAAAACAAAAACAAAAAACACCTCCTAGAACTAAGTGATTATAACAAGGCTGCAGGACACAAGATTAGTATACAAAAGTCCATCACTTCCCTATTATCAGCAATGAACAAATGGACTTTCAAATTGAAAACACAATGCCATTTACATTAGCAATGAAAAAAATAAAATATGTATGAATCTAACAAAATTTAGACATAATCTATATTAGGAAAATGACTAAACTCTGATGAATGAAATCAAAGATGAACTAAATAAATGGCGAGGTATTACATGTTCATAGAGAGAAAGACTCAATATTGTCAACATGTTAGCTCTTCCCAACTTGATCTATAGATTCAATGCAATATCTATCAAAATCCCAGCAAGGTATTTTGTGGATATTGACAAACTGCTTCTAATGTTTATATGGAGAGGCAAAAGACTCAGAATGGCCAACACAATATTGAAGAAGATCAAAGTTGGAGGACTGACATTACCTGACTTCAAAATATATTATAAAGCTATAGTAATCAAGACAGCATGGTATAAAAACAGACAACTACACCAGTGAAACAGAGAGCCCAGAAATAGAGCCACATAATTATAGCCAACTGATCTTTGAAAAAGGAGCAAAGGCAATACATAGAAAAAAGTCTCTTCAACAAATGGTGCTGGAACTGGATGTTTACATGCAAACAATTGAATCCAGATGCAGACCTTATACCCCTCACAAAAGTTAACTCAAAATTGATCACAGACCTAAATGTAAAATGCAAAATTATAAAACTCGAAATGATAATATAGGAGAAAATCTAGATGACCTTGGTTATGACAATGGCTCTTTAGATACAAGAAAAGCGTGATCCATGAAAGAAATGATGGATAAATTGGACTTCATTAAAATGAAAAACTTCTGCTCTGCAAAATACAGTATCAAGAGAAGGACAAGACAAGCCATAAAATGAGATAAAATATTTGCAAAAGACACACCTGACAAAGGAGTCTTATCCAAAATACACAAAGAACTCTTAACACTGAACAACTGATTAAAAAAAAAAAAGGGCCAGGCTTTAATAGACACTGCAACAAAGAAGATACACACATGGCAAATAAGCATATAAAAGATGCTCCACATCACATCAGGAAAATGCAAATTAAAACAACAATGCGATATCATTAAACACCTATTAGAATGGCCCAAATCTGGAACACCGACAACACCAAATGCTGGCAAGGATGTGTAGCAATAGGAATTCTCATTCATTTCATCTCATCTCATTCAAAATGGTACAGTTACATTGAAAGACGGTTTTGTGGTTTCTTACAAAGTTAGACTGTATGCTTACCATACAGCCCAGCAATCGCCCAACTTGGTCTTTACCAAAGGAAGTGAAAACTTCTGTCCACACAAAAACCTGCACTAGGATGTTTATGGCAGTTGTATTCATAAAGCTTCCAAAACTTGGAATCAACCAGGATATCCTTCAGTAGGTGAACAGATAAATAAACTCTGGTACATTCCAACAATGGAATATTATTCAGCACTAAAAATAAATGAGCTATCAAGCCATAAAAGGATATGGAGAAGCCTTAAATGCATATAACAAAGTGAAAGAAGCCAATCTTGAAAAGCTACATACTATACGACTGCAAGTACATGCCATTCTGAAAAAGGCAAAACTATGGAGACAGTAAAGAGATCAGCGGCTGCCAGGTTTGGGAGGGGAAAGAATGAATAATTAGAGCACATAGGATTTTTAGGTCAGTGAAAGCACTGTGCGCGAGGCTATAATGACGGATGATATGCATCATTATGCATTTGTTTAAACCCATAGGAAGTACAATACCACCAGTGAAACATAATGTAAACTATGTACTTTGGATGATTGTAGGTGTCAGTGTAAGTAACAAATGTACCACTCTGGTGGGGGGTATTGATAATGGGGGAGGCTATCCATGTGTGGCAGGGGGTATACGGGAAATCTCTGTACCTTCCTCTTAATTTTTCTGTGAACCTAAAACTGCTCTAAAAAATCAAGCCTTTAATGTTGAAACAAATTCTCTGTCTGGTCTTCGACATAGATTTGATATGTGCCTGTTCCCACTAAGTAATGTGGGCAAAGATGCTATCTTTATTGAAACGCTTGAAGTCTTGCTGATTTTCTAGAACACTGAGGAAAATATTAAAATGGGGAATGGGATTTTATTTTTCCTGCTGACAACTTGTTTTTTCAATTGGAAGTAAAAATCAAGAAAATATTTAAGCTGGCTCATATCTAAAGGTGAGCAGAAGACCACATTATTAGAATAAAGTGAAGGGAGCTCCATCATTCTGCCTATGTAAATTTGGAAGTTACAAAGTGCTATAACATGGGGAGCCATTATCTGCATGGCGCTGATAAGCAAAATTTGAAAAAGTAATAAAGCTAAGAATTTATCATTATTCTAGTGTTTCCTCCTTCAGTGAAGGAAAATGGGAATGCCCAGCTGCTAATTGATGCTTGATGGTGACAATACCATGCTAAAATATTTCACTGATTCAGCTATTATTATTATTATTATTATTATTATTATTAAATATTTTATTGGGGAATTGAGGGAGGGAACAGCGTTGGGGAATCAGGGAAGGGGAACAGACAAGTTGCTGTCCTTTTGTTCTTCAGTCAAGTTGTAGAGGACGTCGCTTCACTGGCCCGTGTTGGTATTATGATTGCGTTCTTCCCGGGTGAGGCAGTTGCTTTCCGGCCATTGGACAGCCGCTCACGGCGGCTCATGGCAGCTCACAAAAGAGCACACCTGCTGCTGGCCAGCCCCACTGCAGCCTAAGCCGTCACCCGCACTCACCGCAGCCCAGCTCCAGGTCGAGCTGTTGTTCACCATCTTAGCTGTAGAGGGCAGTGTCACTGGCCCGCATATGTGGGATCCGAATCAGGGCCCTGCTGCTCAGAGCTGGTGTTCCAAGCCAACGACTCCTAACCAATGCGCCACTCGGCCAGTCTTTATTATTATTTTTTAAATTGGTCCATGTAATTAGGGGGAAAAAGGTTATTTAAGACAGTTGTTTGGATCTTTTTAAACAAATGTTTAAAAAAAACTTTACCTACCCATACTCGTATGTGTGTGTGTGCAGGTACATGTGTACTAGGTAAAAATAAAGTTTTTCTTTGGTCTAGATGACTAGTAGGACTAACTGGGGATTTTCTTCCCTAGTAAGTTGTAATTTTACATGTATTTGTCCTATAACCTGTTTTTCACTGTGCCCTAGCCTGACTATCTTTCCAAACAAAATCTTATCTAGTGAAAAGTAATTCAAATTATGTAAGATTGACTAATGAGGTACAACTTCATTTTCCATCATTTGCACACAGCTTTATAAAGTGTCAACAAAATTGAGACTTGGAAGACCAATGCGAACTTTTCTGTAAATATCACATGTCTATATGTCTAAGGATGCAGATCATACTGCATATAAAATAGCTTAAGCTGTTCTAATACATGAGTCAGTTTATATTCTTAACTACGATTTTAATGTTAGGAGTTTATCAGCCTTCCCTGAATAACTAACTATACTTCTAGAAAATTACAGCCAGGACTTTATGTGGCCAAAAAGAAATGGTAATGTCAGTCAACTGATTTGAATAATTCATCAAAGAGTTAATAAAGCCAATTTAACAAATTGATTATTTATAATTTGTTTGATCCAAATTATCAACCATTAATAGGTGGGAATTTTCACTTTTCAATTAGTTGAGGTGTCAGACCAAGGCCGCCCAAAAACTAAGTTAGAAAAAAAAACCTTGAAAAGGTATCCATCTAGTCCATGTCAACTGTTGCTCGTCTTTTAGCCACACATTAGCAGCTCCGCACATATAGATGAAGGAGAATTCCATTTTCCTCATCGCCTAACAAGTAAGAATCTCAACGTGCAATGCTCTTCAATAGAACTTTCTGCAATGATGCAAATGGTCTATTTCTGCAATGTCTAATACTGTAGCCACAAGCCCTGTGTGATTACTGAGCACTTGAAATGTGTTTATGACTGAGACACTAAATTTTAATGTTATTTCATCCTATTTAATTAATATTTAAATTTAAATAGTCATAAGTGCCTAGTGTCTACCACATTGGGCAGTTCAGCTTTAAAGTAAGAGAAACTAATGACACTTTCCTGGAGCTAGAATTATGAAGTGCCATGTTCTACTTGGATAAACATACTGCCTTTTAATAACTTGTAACGTCAGGCTGTTGTCTTTTACCTAGGCTCCATACTATCAAGTGTTCACTGTTCTTTAGATTTTAACTCGGACTTCCTATCACTCTTCAGAAGAAGTGCATACAACTTTGCTTCGTTACCGTCTGCATTTCTCTTGGTTGGAGATAGTTACTGCTATTCTTAGCCTGAGCTTCTCCTTAGTCCCAACACAGATGCAGCCTAGAAGCGGGCAGTGGCAAGAGCATTTTGTATTATCTTTTGGGCAGACTTATTATGACAGTTGTTAGAAAAATAATTAATTTAATCTAATTTAGAAAACCTAATATAACAGATTGTTGATTGGATTTTTGTGTGGTGCCAGAATTGTAGCTACATCCAAGATGAAAACACTCAGTGTTACGCACCACATTCTAAATAGCTTCATAGAATTAGAGCCACAAACCCTTTACAGCACATACTAAGAGATGAAGAATTACCACCAACTCACCACCAACCACTGCCTCACCTTTTCCTCCCATGCTAATATAAGAGAAAGACTAGAGCTAGGAGAATGTTTTCTTGGAGCTAAGCCTTTTGGGGAACGCACAGCGTTCATGGACATAATCCACTGCCTTCCCTCCTTGTGCGTTAGGGAAGGAGAATATCTCTGCTCCCTGAAGCCAAATGACGGAGGCTCAGACAGTATCACTCATACATCTTGAGTTCCTGCCAAGGAGAGGTTGGCATCTAATTCTCTGGATGCTTGTAAAACGGAGCAAATAAGTACTCCTGTTCTGACAGTGTAGCTAAAGTAGGGAGTGATTCCAGAGTTCTTAGAAGAATGTCACTTGTGTCATCTGATGTGTGGAGCCTATTAGAGTATAGAAAGTGGTGCTCACTTCTGATGCAGAGACTTGAAAATCAGGTTATCTGCTAGAATAGATCATGGAGGAGACCATGCAGGAGTGTTGTGTGTAAGGAAAGAATATAAGGGTGACAGCTGCTTCAACCCCGTCTCTGCATCCCTTGGAGGACATGGAAAAAGACCCCTAGATTCCCCCTGGCTCTACGTGTTGAAGGTCTAGTTGGCTGTGGGCAAAAAACGGGATGCTCTACCCAGGGAAGTTGTTATGATTGTATGTCACTGACGTGGTCAATAGGAAACATAGTTGGCCCTCTAAAAGGATCCCAGGAAAGTGAACATTACTCCAAGAAAACCATGCATATTGCTTCTGTGGAGACCACCACATTATTTGAAGCAGGCCTTGCAGCAGGCACAAGCAGGCCAATCCAGAACAATGCCAGGGACACCACACTCCTATCTTCCTGTGTCTAGTCATAAGGAGTTCTCTGCCTTCCCTTTCCTTTCCCCCTTGCCTGAAAACCCAAAGGCTCTAGGCCCAGAAAAGGTAAATGGAGAAGTTACTGTACAGAACCCTCTTTTACTCTACTCCATAAAGCGAAGGATCTTCGTTTCAGTCTCCAAACCAGAAGAACAATAGGCTGAAATCAGACATGAGACTAGTTTTATACTAAAATGGACCAAGTGGTTGGAGAATCATAGAATCTACCCAGCATGTCATCAAGAAGCAGGAAAGGGCGATTTGACCAAGTTAAAAGTAGTGGCAGGAAGAACAAAGCAGAACATAACATTAATATGTTTCATGTTTATGTCCACCAAGTTAAGGCTACTCAATTATATAAGAACTATGGCTGCACTTCTTTATGTCTTTTGGTCCATTTTTAACAGTGGTCAATGTCGATCTACACTAGTAAGTAAATGTTTCCAAGCCATTATCCTAAATCTTTATCATGTAATGATATCACATATCATTAATCTTTATGGTATGCTTAAAAAATAAACTTAACAAACAAAACATTTCAGTAAGGTAGGGTAAACAACGGGGAGCTCATCAGTTCATTTTATTTCTTCATTTTGAAAAATCTGCCAGGTTGCTGTTGAAATGGACACTTGGTGGGGAAAATGAAATAATAATTTAATGTTTAATTGAAAGGGTAGCCACATCTAACTCGCAAGCACTGCCCTGACTCTAAACACTCATGGAAGGTCCCTTTGGAAACTGCCTCTAGAGCTTCCTTTAAACTAACCTCAGTGATGGAAAATCTTATCTTCCGAGGGTGAATACAGTTTTTGCAGACAGCCTAAACTCAATTTCATACCTTTTTTTCATGTGTTAGACATCAATCATGGTGCTAAATTCTGAGGGTGGAGCATGTAATATTAAGAAAAACAAATTTCTAGGTTTGGCATCAAACATGGGTTTAAACCCAGGCTATAGGTTTTACTGGCAATGTGGCTGTAAAAAAACCTCCTTAGCATTTTTGAACATCTGTTTATTCATCAGTGAAATGGAAATAACACTTTATAATAGTATGAGAGGCTTTAATGGTATATTATCTGTAAAATCTATAGTATCTGGGATTTCGTAAACATCTGAATGTTACCCTCCCCCAACATAGAAAGCTTTCTTATGTCATGGCTCCTGAACTTAAAGTCTAGTTGTGGAGACAGAAGTAGAGAGATAATTACAATAAAATGTAACTAGTCCTCTCAGACATGAACAGATTGCTATGGTAACAAAGAGACAGATGAGTGACTTTCTTTGGGGAGCTGCAATAGAGCTATTATAGCTGAGGCACGCAGAGGAGAAATCCTTCAGGTAGAAAATGTGTTGGACACAGAGCAATCCAGGCAGAGCCAAAAGCAATGCAGAGAAATGTGACATGTTTGGTATATGTGGAGAGTGGGGGAGAAGTGAGGCATGGCCAGAGCATATGGCATGTAGGGGAATGGCAGGAGATGTTGCTGGAAGAACAGGTGGGGCCAAAATGTCAAGGTCCATCAACGCTCTGCTAGAGGGCTTGGCATGTACCCAGCAGGCAATGGGAATCCAGCAGAGGTTTCTAGCAGGGTAGTGAAATGAGTGCATTTGTTTTTTAGGAATTGTTTCTCTGGCATCAGAATGGCTGATGAATTAGAGTGGAGAGAAACTGGTGTTGAGACTCACAGCAATAGTCTCCTGACTGGGCTCTGTGGCACCAGTTTAGACATGCTGAAGGTGAGGTGCCCGTGGGACAGCCAGTGCAAACCACACTCAGAACTAAACATAGGAAAAGCCCACTTAAGGCCAGATAAGTTACAGGGTAATTACTTCCACGGCAAAAACACTCCTCGCTTTACAAAAAGGCTTCACTTTGGGATCCCAGAGTTCCTTTAAATAGTAAATTTCTTAGTGCACTTAGGCAACCCTTTACAGGTCATTAGCTGCTAGTCAGAGGTGGAGAAAGTTAAGAAAATCTTAAAGATATAGTTTCAAGAGTTCTTATTAAAAATCATCATGGAATGAAAATAAAACTTTTGAAGTTAGTGTTGATCAGTAGGGAAAGGAATCTGATTTACAAAAATGTTTAGATGCAATTTATAAAATAGCTATTTCCTAAGATGAGAACAATGTGTGTCATGATATTCCGCAGAACGCATCCCAAAGATTTCAAGCACCACAGCTCAAAACATTGCTGTGAAACCTCTTCAGAACCGTCTTAGGACTAACCTAACTTAGCTGTTTGTCTATGAATGTCTCACTGTGCATACAGCAAGTGTAAGCATACAGCATGCCTTATGAAAAGTTTTATACTGAATGAGTTCAGAGACTCTTTTGTTGCATAAGAAAAGTTATGTGGCAGAAGCTGTAAGTTGCCTCTCAACGTTCATTCTTATTTTTTCTATGGTAACAAAATACATATTTTTAAATAGGTACATTATTTAAAAATAAAATAAATCTTTTACCAACCTTCTTTGTAGCTATATGTGGCTATCTGTCTACATTAGAGCTAATAAGATGGAAATAAAAGTATGTTGTGGGACTCTGAGAAAATATGATTAAAATTAGCTGATTTGTCTTGGAGGGAAATATTTTGCTATCCTCTGCTTCTTCTTGCTGCCACCATGGAACACAGATGTAATGGCTAAAAGTCCCGTAGCTAACTTGAATCAAGAGGTGATGAAAGCTGAAAAAGCAGAAAAACAGAAACCAGGGTCCCCAATATCCTCTGAAAATCCTATACCAGCTATGACTTTGTACATTCAGATCTCCTTTATGTAACAGAAATAAATGTCTATCTTGTTTAAACCACCAGTGTTATGAATTTTTGTTGTTATATTTAAGTGAAAAATCAATCGTAACTGACACACGTTATATCAGAATAGAATGTAAACTTGCCTATATAAATGATCAGAATGAGCATGCACAAAATGAATTAAGGAGAAATGTTCTATCATTCTGTTTTCTGGCTTGACAGATAATGGTGATGAAAATAAGAATATCCTCTCATCTAGTATAGGATTTTAGACACAGAAATTTTTCTATTCATGACCACATTTAATCCTTGATATAACTTGTGATAAAGCTGTAGGACTTCTATTCCCATGTAAACAGATGACGGAATTAAAACTCAGAATGACCTGCCCAAGGTCAAACAATTGAACCTGATGGAGCTAGAAATCAAACCCTCTGACTTATAATGTATTGCTTTTCTGCTGATCACTTGCAGGTCCTACATGTGAAAATTAGTCATATTGTTATATGCCATTTACCAGAGTCACTTATATGCTTTTTTATTTAAAGGGAATTGAATAAATAAATAAAAAACCAAGAGAGAGCGATTGGCTTCAGTAATTTTCCACTGGGCTTCTGTTTTGGCCCTGCTGGAGCAACAGTGATTAGACTTACCTTCCCACCTGAAACAAACAAAAACCAGACATTGGTTTTCAGATACTGGGAAACACGCAGTAAACAACTGTGATCCTTGAGAGAATGGAAACAAATATGGTGAGCATTACCATTGCTCCAGGAGGAAGTTTCTAGGCAGCAGTATAGAAAGGAAGAACCGGGACAGCTCACAAACTCACCCAGTTGAAGAAACAGAAATTGGAGTTCAGGGAGCCAAGGAAGGCTGCTATAACTGCAGGGCAGAGTACCGGAGAGAAGGAAGAAAACTAAATTTCTGCACAGGCCCCTAGGCATTTGGATGGCATTGATCTGCGCATGTGTGAGAGGAAATTGTCCAAGGTTAGGGAAAGAACCACTAGAAATAAATTTTGGAGCTCACAGAGAGCTGGGAAAACCTGGTGATACAAATGGCTTTGGAGAGAGCTCTAAGAAGGGAATTACCTTGTATATATCATGTTAATAAAATTCTGGAAAGGTCAACCCTACAGTCACATATGACAGATGAAAGAATGGACAGTTGCATAGACACCTAGGACATTATGAAGCTAAACATAAATGACAATTGCAGTACTTCTGCGTGTTCCTTGGTGTCTATTATAGAATTAACCAAATAAGTACTCGTCATTATTTCTAAACAAAGCGCTATTCTACATATTGGGGTATAGCAAGGGAGAAAGATAAAAAAAAAAAATCTCTGTCCTCATAGGGCTTACTCTGGTAGAGAGTGGAAAAGAGACAGTAAACATAATAAATGTTATATTGAAAGAAATAAGTGCTATTAAAAATATAAACAGAAATAAGGTGTTGGTGTATGTTGGGGGGATGCTACAATTTTAATAGATTTGTAGGTTCCTCAATGTAGAAGAAGCCAAAGCTCAGAGAGGAGGCCAGGGTGACTGAAGACAAATAAGCAAAGAGGAAAGCAATAGCGAGGTGAGGTCAGAAAGGCAGTGAGGAATCAGATCCCAGAAGGCCACTGTAACGATGTTTGCCTTTCAGTGCAAAGGGGAGACATTACTGAGTTTAAAGCAGAGGTAAGCTATGATGACTCATATTTTGGAAGGATATGCCGGCTGCTGCTTGGATTCGGCTTCAAGGGGGCCAATGGTAGAAGCCAGAAGACCAGCTCGTAGGCCATTACACTCCAGAGAAGTGCTGCTGATGGTTTGATCAGAGCAGAAACCGGAAAAAGTGAGAATCATCAGATGATGCTTCTGTCTGAAAAAATAGTCACAAGAATTTCCTAACAGATTACATGTGGAATATGAAAGAAGAGAGTAGTTAAGGATGATTTCAGGATTTACCGTGGTTGGTTTGTTTTTTAACCAACTAGAAGGTATTTACCATTAACTGAAAAAAAAAGGAAAAAAAAAGACAGTGGATTGAGTGTTTTGGGGACAAAAGATCAGTTCTGGACATGTGAAATCAATGACAGCTGAGTTAGGGATGCTACGAAATCTATTTCCAAAAGAAATCCCACTGAAAAGATAAGATTTGCAGCATGGTAATTTCCAAATGTTCAAAAAAAGCCACAACATAAAATCGTTTTTGCCTTCCAAAGAACATAATAAACCCTATATAATTGCATATTTTAAAAGAAATAAGAAAACACAAAAGTTCAGACTCTTGCCTCAAAGTGAAGTCTCCCACGTTAGACACAGGAACATTAGGCAGCCTACGGTGTTCCCCCAAATAGCCCATTGTGCAACTCGAGCAACACGTATTTGCAATTTAACTTCTGTTGTGCCTAACTTATTTTGTAAATGCGTCCTCTTCATGTTGCAATGCTGTCATTTATATAGACGTGCACAGCAGGGCCTACCATTAAATACTGAGATCTCAGACAAGTTGATGGTCTTTGCATCCCTTATTTGGTGGCAAGCTGCTGGACTGTTGACGTGATTAACAGTTCTTCTTTCATAGACAATGAAAACAGGGAGGTTATGCAATCATAAGATTGAGAGTTAGAAACAAATATACTGGTCATATAAACTGACACCGTCATATTATAGATTTGGACACTGAGCACTGGAACAGGGAAGAGATTTACCACAAAATGTCAAGGTCTGATTTAGCTCAGTCAGTTACTTTCAGGAAAAATGGTATTTAAATGTGTCATATAGCAATGGTGTGGGAGAAAAATGGTTAAATTCAAGCAGCTTGTTATTTTGAAGGCTGTAGATGACAAGAAATGCTTTTTGCTGCTGTCTGCCTGCCCCTTTTCCCTCAGTGCTTGAAACTGCAGTAAAACGGTCCAAAAATTTACAGTACAATTTGAATGGCCAAAGTGAAGGTTTCGGCTTGAAACCGTTAAAATCAAAGGTCACACCTAATACCAACCTTTTATCCTGAGGACTCAAAGCAGTTTCAGGATTTGCCATTTAAAAGTCATAAATAATGTGTCTCCTTTTGTGGCATCCTGGAGACTGATAATCTCTCCTTTCATGTTTTCTTCAGTGCAAGAATTCACAGGAAAGGAAATTTAAGGGGAAAAAAGAAGAAAGAAAAAACAAAAAGATACCTAGACAATTTCTGTTAATAATTTCAAATGCTAGTCCTCGTGCTTTGCCAGTGGAGATAAGATGGTCAGCATCAATGACATATAATATAAAGAGAAATACAGAAACAAATGCCCTGCCTGCAGTGGCAACTGCTCTTGTCAGAGCTGTGTGCTCTGAGCCAGTCCCAGAAATGTTATGATATCAATGGTCTTTGTCCAATGTTCTTCCTCCAGCATAACTTGACAGGATCTGATGTGTCAGTCCTTAACCACTGTCGAAAGTTCTGTATAAGAGGTTCCACACAGAACATTCTTACCTTTCTAGGCAAGGAAACGGGGCATGCTGTCACTGTCCCTTCTCCCTTTAAAGCATAACTTTCCCAGCGAGCCAGAGACAGAACTGAAAGTGCTCCTCCCACTCTCTTTTGGAAACTGCATTTGCAGTCAGTGGGGAGCTCTGCCGAAATCAGTAAAGGAATCGCCCTTTGAAAAGAAGCACCTTCTATGTGCTTGGAGCTCCACATCTAGTAAGCATATCCTCTGGTAAGTATCACTATACTCTTGTATCTTACAAATGCTTACGTCATGTCATTTTCTTGTATATAAATATGCAAAACCATTTATAAGGTAAGTATTATTAAGCCACTTTCACGATGATGAAAGAGTTTTCAATAAGTTACACTGATATACCCATGATTGCCCAGCTTGGAAGGGGCAAGACCAGGTCTTAGATCCAGTCGAGCTCTCATTTTACTATATTTTAACTGCTTTCTTTAGGGAACTTACAGTATCTATTAGTATAGGGTTTTATATTCCAAAGAATTGATTTATCAAATATGACGAGAACTGTGTCTCTAAGTGGCCCAAAAGATAGCTAGAACACAACTCGGACTACCCAGGCACCTTATGATGCAACTAAATTGTCCCCTATTTAATGTGACTGAGGGTATCTAAAAAGACTGGATGCTCATAGCCCAGTTATTCCAATGGAGCTCCCAGTGCCAATGATTATTGTGGAAGCTGTGGCCATGTGTGACTGTGAGTGAGCTCAGTGTGGCCACGGAACAGAGCCCAGGACTTGGGAAATTCCTGAGGGGCCAGGTTAAGATGGCCCCAAGTCAAAGAAAGGGAATAGAATTCCTTAAATAGTTACCTTTCTTCCTATGTGCCCATGTAATTCCCAAGTATTATGTTGCATGTTACTAGACTGTCAAACTCTTAATTAGGCCATTTCTCAGTCCCCAGGAAGCACTTTCTTCAGTGGAGACAGGGGCTGTGACATTTATCAAAAAACATCTATACGATGATGCATTATGCCTCACAAGCATTTACTAATTCACTTTCATTTATTTTTCACAATAATCCCGTGAAATCCATGTTACATGCATTTTATTGATGAGGAAATCCAGGATAAAAAAAGGCAAGACATTTACCCAATATTTCATATTTACTAAGTGAGAGAACCCAGAATCAAACCTAAAATTGATAATTAAAGGTAAGAGTGAATCTTTGAGCAAGCACAATAACTTTTCTTCTACAAATCTTGGTGTGTATTACTTCTTTTATTTGCAAATGCTCTTTTTGTGACAGGTGAGGGTGCTGTCAAATATTTTTGCTAGCGGAAAACCTGGAAGGAGGGGAAGTGGCTACACAATGCTGGCACCATCCTACATTACACATTTGTAATAACAGAAAAGGAAGCCGTAACTACAGGCTGGCTTCCAGTTCCGTCACATTTTCCTCTGTTTCAAATAGTTGTCAGGATTAAGCAACTTACACAAGCTTGAAAACCACCATAAAAAAAGAGAGTTGGTAATTGACGTGATGAAAATTGTTAAAAATGTCAAATCCTAATCATCAGATTATCCCACTTGAAGCTGGGTCAAAAGGTCGTTACCTTAAATATCAACATTAGGACAAACCTAAATAGCATGGATAGCTGTGACCATGTAAGTAGGTTGGAAAAGAATGACTTTAGCATCTTACATTCTGCAAATCATAATATTTATCAATTTGAATTTAGTTTATGTAACTAAATTTTTATATAAAACAATTGCTTTGGACACTGTCATCTGCAACCCAGGTCCCCCCCTAAGGAATGGAGAATTTATTCCTCAGTTTCTGGCTGAAATTCCTCATGCTGTCAGTTTTCAAGGGTCTGCTGAAGGGAGTTGCTTTACCCAAGGTCACAGCCTATTAATCTCCATTTCAGAGTCTGTTTTCCTGAGCCAATGATGAAGGGAAAGGAGATGCATGATTAATACTCATCATCCACAATTTAAGAAGTCTTTCTCACCCTTATTTCACTACTGCAAGGTGCTAACCCTTAGCATTAGAATTGATGAACTTCACACAGCAAGGTTTCATCAGAATAATTATTTTGTTCAATTAAGATTTTATTCATTTTTTGTTACCCATAGCACTGGGCCCTAAGCTCAAATGCCTGACTCATAATTATATGGACCTTAAATGAAAAACAACAACAAAAAAAACAACTAATAAATTCGAGGCTATTTAATGCTGGGACACCCTCCACAACACTCTTTTGTCTTGTATCTATTTTCTCTTAGCAGGTCTACAATTCAGAGGCTCTCAGGGCCTCCCTAAATAGCCCAAGGCCATATTTGGACAGCTTAGATTGCTCTCCCTTATTTGCTTCCAAATCTTTTTCCCCTACAGAGAAAATTCTGCCGTTTTTTTCTTATTCTATCCCTTAAAGTCATATGAAACAAATCTAATTTTTTTATATATTTCAATTCTTTGGCTACACAAAAACAGCTCTCTAATTTCCCTGAAAATGTCATCTAATATTCCCAGATTTTTTAACATTTCCTCATAGGACTTAATTTAAGACTCTGTCTTCCCATCCTGCTGCCTTCCTCTGTATGCACCCCACTTTCTTAATATCAGCATTAAAATATTAAATATAGTTACAATTCATTCACAGCACAAGCATTTGGCTCTCTAATGCGTACAAGGCATCATGATAGACCCTAGGAATAGACTTTGCAAGGAATACAGAGTACACAGCAAGTTTAGGAAAATTTACTTTCCTCCCTGAAACCAATTTCCAGGCCACTGTTACAAGGACAGTGTAGTGTATTGTTATATTCTGTGGCAAAATAACCTTAATTTTTACCCACATAAAATCTCCTTCCATTTACATTCCTCCAAGTGACGATTTCTTTTCTTTCCAGGCACAAAGAACTATTCCCAAATTACTGTGTAACTGAACATCTTATAAGTTGGACAGTGTCACATCAAGCCACTCGTTTTCTATGTACTGGGTAGGGAGGTTATTTCTTTTCACCCGGAACCCCCCTGTTTAACTGTCCAGTGTCATTAACAGTAGGAGGGGCACTGTTTTCCCAGCTCTCAGTCTGAAATGCTAAACAGGATTCATCTTGTGCAGAATGTAAATGTATTTATACACTGTTCTATCAAATGCAATATGTATAGTATAATTTACATATACCAAAAACTTTCTCTCCCTTAAAATATACTTCATACCCTATACTAAACCATACCTTTAAAATACCAGATAATCAGAAACTTTTCATACAAAAACGTTCATATTAAGGAAAATTATCAACAGCTTTTTTATCCGACAATAGCAATCAGGGTAAGAAACAGTTCCCAGATAATATTACCTTTTCCATTTTATCTTAGAAATAAAGTTTAATTCATGACTTGGGAGCTTAAAGAATTTTGTAGACCATCTTTCTAAGGTGAGAAAACTAAGGTCCAGAGAAATGCATTATTTGTTTAATCTACTATTGGGAGTGTATAGCAGGCCTGGAGATAAACTCTGGTTTTTAACACATCACTTCATTTTACAATAATGTTTTCTTTGACTCCAATAGTGATAAATGTAATATTAAGGGTATGACAAGATGGATACATTGAAGCGGATAATTTGAGATTTCTATTGTGTTCATTTTATTTTATAATCTATGTGTCAAGGAAAACATGTTCAACTGAGTGGTACTTGCTCTACAGTAAGAATACAGTAGGACACTGGTGAAGAATATTTGCTTTGACTCAAGTAGACTAGAGTTCAAACCTCCACCCTTCCACTTACTAGCTTCTTGACCCTGGGCAAGTCACCACTCTCAGCCTCAATGTCTTCATCCCTCATAGGCTAGTTTTGATGAACGAGTTAATATGTGCAACGCACAGTATCTGACACAGTAAGGTCTACATGAGCGTTGGCTGTTGTTTTTGTCATTGTTCTTTCTGGATTCAAGAATTAACTTCTCCACACTCTTCTCAAGTTCAGTTGAATTGTCACTCTTTTCACTTGGCATCAGCCCATCCTCAAAATCAAGCCAAAGTAAATGAGCCTAATCCAGGGGGAAAAGTGGGTACAGGAGTTTGACTCTATCACTATGGGTAAGTGCTCTCTATTAATGAAAAATCAAACACAGAAATCAAAGGAAACACCTGGAGCTGTACAATATCTGTAGACATGTCTCAATGACTACCAAATCTTTTTACCATCATTTTAAAAGTGCTTTTATCAACATGATTAAGCCTTAGCATTTTAAAAAGATATAAAGTCAAATTTGAAGATCTATTTCTAAATGGCTTTGCTACAAACAGTTTAGTAAACATACACAATTTGTCTAATCTTTCTCCAATCTTATTTTACAAAGATCAAGTTCTAATACTTCTACCAGAAATCTGTGTATTGTGACATATTATTGAGATCTGGGCAATATTCTATGTCAGGAAACCAAACTGTATTAATGGAGCTAAAAAGTGAAGTTTATACACATAAATGAAAAACACTAAATTTCAATTCATCTTGTGACATATGGGGAGATAATGAAAAGGAGATAAGGGCATCTTCTGGGCCAGTTAATCTGGATGATATAACTCACAATTGCATACCAGGGATGCCAAATAAATTTATATACATGACTTGTATTCATTTTTTTTGTTCTCAGTATATATTGAGAATTACAATTTTAATACAGTATTTTTCCTTTCTTAAAATGTGTATACATTTTTTGGCACCCTCTGTATATAGCAAAGTACTTTAAGAAAAAATAGGGGAAGGCTGAAAAGAGTAAGAGATTTTTAAAATAATCACTTTATTTGGACAATGTAAAACTTTCTGATTTTCATTTGGATGCTGGATTTGTTCATATGATACCCAAATCTATAGCCACAATCCAAACTTATCTTGCAGGTCCCGGCCTTACATTCCAACTGCCTCTTTATACCTAAGCTAGATATCACATCTAGTCATGGAGCTGGGCTGGCAAACTTGGAAGCACACACATTTTATTTGGATGATGCAATGTTATAAAAATTAGAAAAAAATTACATAAAATCCAATTTTTTAGCTTCTTAAATATCAGAAGTTCTGACTACTGGTTTTCAGTCTGGTTGCCCATTGGGAATCACCTGAGGAACTTAAGAAAACAAAAGCCACCCTGAGTTGTTTAATAAATGGTACACATAGCTGGGGCAGAGTATTAGAGATTCTCCAGTGTGTTGACTGACAACATCAGTATAACCTTGGAACAGTTAGAAATACAAATGATCAGGACATACCTAGATTTATACAGTCTTCTTTCCACAAGAGACTGTGAGAGCGGGTTTCAGGAATCTGTGTTTTAACAAGCCTTCCAGGTGATTTTGATGCACACTCACATTTTAGAACCACTGCACTACAACATAGGCCCCATGTGTCTCTATTGGTTATTGTAGCCTTTTTTCACTCAATTCAGTGATCTACCTAGTATATTCACTTGCTTTTGAAGACTCCTTGCTTTTGAAGACCTCCTACTTGAGTTCATTCTCGTTTTCCCATACCTATTCTTTCTGTTTCTTAAAGATAAATTAAAATCTCCTCTTTCTTATTATGACACAAGGACACCAACCAAGCTTCAGGCATCATTTTTCTTTTGGGTGCTGATGCCACCTTCTCAATGTTACGATCATTCTTTCTTTACAGTCCCACTGCCACTGTTTCAATTCAGCCTCTTATCTTAACCAATGAAATTGTTTCCTAACTAGCTTCCCTGATTCTAGTACCTACTTACTCCAATCTGGCATATATACTGCTGACATTTTAATCTTCCTAAAGTGCAAGCCAGGACATGAACTCCCTTAGCTCAGAATTCTTCAGGGACTCACCATTGAATAAGTTCAGTCTATTCCACTGAGCATCAAAGACTCTCCATGACCTGGTTTCTACCTACCTTCCTACACTTCTTTCTTATTATTCCAGTTCCCTTCTAAACTTAAATGCTAAGTGATTTACTATCACTTAAACTTTTCTACTCCATATTTATTTATTTATTTATTGTGAAATAAACATTTTTTAAATTAGTTTCAGCTGTACAACACAGTGCAATAGTTATACTTTTTACCCCTTAAAGTGACAACCTCCCTCCCCCAATCCGTTGCCCCACTCTCCTCCCATATCATACATATCTATTACAAATCCCTTGACTCCACTCCCACACTATACTCCACGTCCCATATATATATTCAATTATAGTTTACATACAATGTTATACAACATCAGCTTCAGGTGTACAGTGCAGTGA
>NW_017732241.1:416826-437390 GCF_001890085.2 Hipposideros armiger | reverse complement strand
ATATTTAATATTTCAGTGGTTTACTGTCAAGGTTAATTTGGAATCCTCTCCTTTCCATTTTCAAGGTGGTTCCTCTATTATCATTCTCTTTATCAGGTAAAGTGAAACACAATGAAGTCCTTTGCACATGTGTTAACTGAAGTCCCTTAAAAGATCTTGCCCTAAACATGTGAAAGACAAAGAATGTACTTATGTGATTCTGTAAGAAGTGGATTTGAATGGCAGAGTACTGGTAATAGGATAAGACTGGGTCTTTACCAAACCTGGCAGTTGGTCTACCTTTGATGCTAATTAGATTCTATCAAGAACAGGCAATTCTTCAGATTCCCTCTTTATTTGAGTAGGTAACATTTTATCTTTGATAAAGCTCTACTCCCAACACTAATGCCTATATTAATAAATGATTAGTGTTTCATTTTATTCTAAACAGGCTCCATGTTCCAGAGATCAGCTAATGGGAAAATGGTAAACAGGTTTAAATGTTATCCTTACTTAATAGTAACTAGAGTTTAATAGATCTTTTTCATGAGCCTCAGGCCTCACTCAAATGACTGTGTCTGTGTGTATCATGACAGCACAGGGAGGTACTAGGTATCTTTAGACTATGACACATCTACAAATACCAGTGGTGTTGGGGGGCTGAAGAGATACCAACAGCACAGGAACAAAATGCCTGCATCTTGAGAAAACCACAAAGAGTTCTTCAGGTAACTAAGTTTTAGATGAAGTGATTCAGGACAATTAAAGATGGAGAGACAATGTATATGAGTAATATATAGGAAGAAATATAGTCCAAGTCTTAGAAATCTGAAAGTAAAATGCAATTCAGGTTAATGAACATTCACTGATCCATAAAATATAGAAAAAAATACTACAAAGATATTTGAGATGCAATCCTTGTTTCCAGTGATGACTAGCAGTATAGAGGTTGGATATAACAACTGCAAAACAACAATTTTAATTTAAATATCATAAGGAATAAATGGGTGAGGATTTGAAAAAGTAACACACACACACACACACACACACACACACGCACACACACGCATACATACAAGCACGGGAAAAGACAAAACGTTTTGGTAAAAGAGAAAAATAGGCATTTTAGATGCCTTTATAATTTAAACTCACTTTTGACTAGGAAAGGGTAGGAATAAGAAGAGAAAAACAGAGGAGCAAAGAGAGATGAAGAGCAATGCCAGTGGTGTGTACTCAGGCACTAGCCATAAGTCCAGAGAGAATATCAGTAAATTGAGCAAGGATGGGGGAGATGGGACTACAAAACTCGGTGGAGCCATAGTAAATGGGATGTGAATGTGGGGATAACTTCGTACTAACTGGGTAGGGAAAAGAAAACCAATGAAAGCCAGGTTTCTTGTTTTCTTATGCTCAATGAAGACCCCCGAGGCACAATATTCATGAGCAGCAACTCTATTGGAGAGGCTCAGATAAGATTCTTTGGCCGAGATTGGCTCAGTAGAGAATGTCCAGAGGAGGATCAACTTCCATTTCAGATACCTTTCGAACTATTCTGAAGAATTTTGTAAACTGCTTGGACATTATTATTCCTGAATTCCAGATTTGGTTTTTCAGTACTAAAAAGTCAGCATCTGGAAACCCAACAGGAAAAAAACAATAATCAGTATTTATTCTTGTGCACCAGATTTTACCGGCTCTGTGGTGGTGTTCCCTGGGAGACAGAACCAGCAGGTACCAAGTGAATTGTGAAAATATGTCTGTCCTTTGTTCTACACTCAAAGATAAAAAGGCTATATCAATGCATGATACTTTTATGGTACACGACACAGGCAAAACTCCAAATACATTTTTATGATTACATTGGCTGGTACCTATCACATAACCCTGATACAACAGGCTGGAAAAAAGAAAATCTACTAAATCAACCAATTCGCCTGCTATTTTCACCGAGCTGACTGGGCATTTTGGTTCTTTGTAAACACGGGCTGAAACTCAGAACACTTTCATTACCTTTCCTGCAAAAAGAACTATGCATTAAAATTCAGAAAAATTAATGTGAATTAAAACTCAACATCCCCATTGTGAGGCAGTTGAGAATCTCCTCCAGGCATTTTTTTCCAATTTTATTGAGAAATAATTGACATATATCATTTTATAAGTTTAAGACATATAGCATGATGGTTTGATATATATATATATATATATATATATATATATATATATATCACAATTGGTTCAGCTAACATCTATCTTCTCATATAGATACAGTAAATAGAAAAGAAAGAAAAAAGGAAAAAAAAAATTCCTGAGATGAGAACTCTCAGGATTAACTCTCTTAGCAACTTTTCTATATATCACCCAGCAGTGTTAGCTATAGTCTTCTTGTTGTACATTACCTCTCTAGTACTTACTTATCTTATAACTGGAGGTTTGTACCTTTTTACCACCTTCTTCCAATTCTCCCTTTCCTCAGTCTCCATCTCGGGTACCCACCAGTCTGATATCTTTTCCCAAAATTTTTATTTGTTTGTTTTTTAGATTCCACATATAAGTGAGATCATACACTATTTGTCTTTCTCTGTCTTATTTAACTTAGCATAATGCCTTCAAGGACCATCTATGTTGTCACAAATGGTAGCATTTCCTCATGTTTTCTGCTGATAATTTTGGATATGACACCTAAAGCACAAGCAACAAAATAAAAAATAAACAAGTGAGACAACATCAAATTAAAAAAGCTTGTGCACAGCAAAATAAATCATCAACAATGTGAGAAGACAACCACTGGGATGAAAAAAAAATATTTGCTAACCATGTATCTAATCAGGGGTTAATATCCAAAATATACAAACAACTCATACAATCTGCTAGCTAAAACACAAATAACCCACTGAACAATGGGCAGAAGACATGAACAGATATTTTGCCAAAGAAGATATATGAAAGGCCAACAAGTACATGAAAAGATGCTCAACATCACTAGTCATTAGAAAAATGCAAGTTAAAATCACAATGAGATACCACCTCACACCCGTTAGAATGGCCATCATCAAAAAGACAAGAGATAACAAAAGTTATCCAGGCTGTGCACAAAAAGGGAACCTTGTGCGCCATCGGTGAGATTGTAAACTTTTACAGCCACTATGGAAAACAGTATGGAAGGTCCTCAAAAACTTAAAACTACAACTACCATATGATGAAGCAATTTCACTTCTGGGAATATATCCAGAGGACATGAAAACAATAACTTGAAAAGATAATCTGCATCTCCATGTTCACAGCAGCATTATTTACAATCGCCAAGATATGGAAACACCCTGGATGAAGGGATAAAGAAGCTGTGGTGTATATACACAAAGGAATCTTAATCCCTGGAGATATTTTATTCATTTCCTTTTCAGTTGAATAGACCATCTCTACCTCCTCCCTATATATTCTGCACTGCACCTCTGACCATATTTGCCCTAGACTAGAGGTATGTAGTTTAGTAGAGTGAATTGAGATTATTATTATTTTCAGATCAAATAAACTCACATTAAAAGAATCTTGGAATCATCTAAGGATAAAATTAGTTTCTTATAGCTTTGTACCTTCAACACATTTTCCTTATCAAAGGCGCCTGAACACTGAATGTTACAGGTTACCTAGGAAACTTACAGTGACTACACTTAAAAAAAACACAAAGCCCTCTTACTGAAGCAGAGTGCCATTTTTAAAATTCTATTTTGGGAATGGTAAAAGAAATGGTTAAGAAGTATATATTAGCACATAGATACTCTTCTGTTTTTTTTTTCTCACATTGTTCTTCAGTTGTCTTCTGCTTCTACCAGTGATTTGCTCTTAAAATGAAATGCTAAAGAATACAATAATGGATCAAGAGCAATGATTTTTTTATCATTACCTATGATGCAGTTCATGAGATCTGATTCTGGGTTCCTCAGAGAAGTGAAAAATAATTTTAATGCTTTTTTTATTATCATTAATGCCTTTTTGGCATTTGTTAATGGAGGGTGATCCTAAAGACAGCATGCCTGGTGCCATCCTAGTTTTTGCCAGTGTCCATGCAAAATTCTTAATGGTGCGCCATTTTACTTGGTAATTATCAAGGTTTGGATGATAAATTATATGGCTGCCTTAATTAATTGTCTGTTGTATGCAAAATATATTGAGGAATATCACCAGGACAATAGGTGTCCTGGAGGAGCTAAAAATGTATAATCTAAATGAAGTAATATAAAAAGTAGCATACTATATTAATTACTCACAATATTTACTCCAAAAATAAAATAAAGTTGATATATTATGCACTATTATTACCAGTGACAAAAATAACTTTTTATAAATCTCTCTGCCTAATGTAATACATTGTATCAAGAGCATGCTTCCCCATAATCCATAAAATGAAGAAAAATAAAGTGTATATAGAATAGGTTGCTATAATAGATTCTGAAAGCCCACAGCACCTTGCGTAGCAGCAAAACCAAGGTCACCTTGGCTACTGCCCAATCCTAAATCCACCACTGAGAGACTGCCTCAGGGTTAGTACTTTGCAAGATGTCCTGAGAGTTGTAGTGTTTTCTAAAATCCAATTACCATGTCCATTATTATTACCAGGCAAACTTATAGAGCATTTCTGTATTTGCAAGGTGCAGTGCACACAGAACTCAGCAAAAAGGAGCTTGAGAAGTGCTTCTGGATGATGATGGTGATGATGATGATGATTATGATGTAGAACTGGATTTCTTTTAAAACTACATTTCTACTCTAGTCAGTTAAAAACCAACATGAAAGATCCCCTACCACAGTTGGAAGAAAATATTTTCTCCTCTTTTCTCAACAATGCTTGTTATTTTTATATTTTTTGTTATTGTTATTGTTTATATTTTATATATTGTTATATTGTTATTGTTATTGTTTATATTTTTAAAAATGTTATACAAATATGGCTTGGTAAGGTGCAGAGATTAATTTTAGGATTCAAATCTCAATTCTGCCATCTCTTAGTTTATTGTGCTTAACCCTTCAAGGCTAAGTTTCTCATCTTTATAATGAAGATTATAACTGTCCTGCCTCAGAAAATACGTTACAAAAAGAAATGAAAGAAAAAGTGTCTAGTGCCTGGCAAGATGCCAGTTGACCTTGAACCTGAATGTTGGTTCCCAACCATGCATAAGTCGGGGTAGTAAGGCTTAGTATTGTCAGTGAGGTTTCTGAACTACCCCTTTGTGCCAGTCGGTTAGAGTGGTAGTTTTTAAATTCTAATATGTAAATGAATCAGTTGAGGTACATGTTAAAATACAAATTCTCAAACCCACATGCAGGATTCTAATTTTCTATATCTGGAAGATTTCCCAGGACTTTGATTTCTTACTAGCACTTGCCCACCATTACCACAGACCACACCTGCACAAATACAAGTTAGAGAAAATGAAGCTGTGTCACAAACTCAAGGCCAAAATTTCACATAAAAAACAAAACAAAACAAAACAAAAAACATAGCTAAACACTTAGTATCTCCTTTGAGACAACCCCAGCAGGTCAGTATGTGTCAAATTGAATTTACTTTAAACCTTAAGACTGATATTGTTTCTGTAGATGACTCTCCTATCTCAATATCTCAATGTGTTCATCCTCCAATGGAGATGTGAAAAAAAAAATTAAAACCCTCATCTATTGCTAGTGGGAATGCGAAATAATGTAGCTGCTTTGGAAACCATTTGGCAATTCCTAAAGTTAAAAATGAAGTTAGCAGATGACTAGCAAGTTGACTTCTAGATCTATACCTAAGAAAATTGAAAACATATGTTCATGCAAAAACTTGTACACAAATGTTCATAATAGCATTATTCATAATAGCCCAAGAGTAGAAAAAGATGAAATTTCCATCAGCTGATTAATAGATAAATAAAGTTTTGTATAGCCATAGAATGTAATATTATTCAGCCATGAAAAAGAAGAAAATGGCACGTGCTACCACATGGATGAACCCTGAAAACATTATGCTCAGTGAAAGAAGCCAGACACATAAGATAACACATTAGATGATTCATTTGTGAAATGTCCAGAATAGGCAAATCTATACAGACAGAAAGTAAATTAGTGTTTGCCAGGGGCTGTGGGAAGATGGAAGGAGAAGTGACTAACGAGATGGGTGTTTTGAGGTAGAGAGATAAAAATGCTCTTGAACAGGATAATGGTGATGGTTGCAAAACCTTGTGAATATACTAAAATTCACTGCTTCGTACACTTTAAAAAAGGTGAATTTTTGTTATGTGAATTATACTTCAGTTAAAAAACAACAAATAAGGAAGCAAACACTCCAATAGCTCATCATTGCAATGAAAACTCTAAACTTACTAACTTGGTATATGAGACTAATTCTTCCATAGTCCCTCTTCTATGTCCTATCTCCCAGCCTAAGTTAACCATTGCTCTTCCCAAGCGCAAGTTTGAGTTATCCCCTGGTTGAAAGCATATTGTGTATATCTTTGCTTTGTGTGCAATTGCCATAATGTATCATAGTTGTCAGTACTCCATACTTGAATGCTGAGTAAAAGAGCAAACTTTTTTCCCCCAAAACATAGTATGCCTCCTTTTTATACATAACAATCTCCATTTGAAGCATGAGCATGCTGAAATTCTTAAAATAGGAATAAAGCAGGATTCCGTCCTGTGCAAAAATAACATGAAATGCCATCACTGCAGCCATAAATAAATACACACCTATGCATACTGCACACACAAACTCATGCGTAGACAGAAATATACAATAAAGGAACGGCTAAGCGTATCTTATAAAGGCTTACGACTTACCCTGTTTCCTCATGCTGCAATCAGTAAAATTACTATTTTAGCAGCACTTTTAGAAAAAGAAGTAAAACCCAGGAAATATAACTTATGTACTTACTCAGATTTAGAAACTTAATCCCATATCCTGTGCCTCTGTTCTTAGCTTACGTGACATCCTTTCCTCTCTCTTATGAGAATGTCAGTTCAATTTTCTCGGCCTCCAGAAGTAGAAGACTAGTAAGTAGAGCCAATATCTAAAATATATATTGATTGCTTTTTGTATTCCACTTTATCTAATTATTGGAATACTGGAAGCTATGCTTAACTGGGGATAAAATGTTCCATTGTAGCTGGTAAAGCTACAATTGCACTCAGTTTGTGTTAAAAATCTATAAAACCACTGTAGGTGAACAGGAGGTAACTAATACGCATATGAAATTGAAGGAAGAAACAACTGAAAATCAAAGCAAAGTCTAGGAATGGAAACTCATTCCCAATTACCCATCATTGACAAATACAGGTCAATTACTTCTTATTGAAGTCTATGATACATAGTCATTATTTTCATTTTTTGTTTTAAAAAGATACATCTTCAGCAAAAATTAGAATTCAGAAGCATGAAAGCTAATTGTGAGTAGTTGGAGAGGGGAAAATTTATTTTCGGTGTACAAACTTTTAGTTTCATCTTTCTACTTTTCTACTATATTTTCTACAAGGGAGCCTATTACTTTAAAATGTCTTTTTTTGTTTATAGGAAATTAAAAAATAAGTGACTACAAATGACATCAACATATATCACTCACCACCGGTGTGAAAATCTGCTCTGAGTCCTGACATGGTCATTCTGTTAAGCATACGCACTTAGGCCAACTGCACTCCAGAATTACAGTTAATAGTATGTAGAAATTGAAATAGGTTAAATGTAACTAACTCCACTCTCACCCCAACTGTATCCCATCTACTCAGCAAGGCTTCTCAGGCAACCTGTCAAGGCTTATTGACTTTGTACAGTACACATGGACAAGATCCTTAAAAATAATGAGAATGTTATCACAATCATTTTGGTTTTTTTTTTCCTCAGAACAAGAAATGATACATTCCTATAGTTTTCAAGATAAAAATCAAATCACCACTATTTTAGGAAGAAAATTATACTGAGAATTGAATGTCATATTCTAAGGGAATCTGCGATCCAGGTTTGTTTTGCTTAGGGCACTATAACCACCAAGATCGATATAAAAAAAGTATCACTCACTCCTCTGATTTATGTTCCAGCTTTGGCTTCGTGATTGAAGTAATTATTTAGTACAATTGCCTAATACTGTGTCTGAGAGAAAGGAAAAGAGACAAACCTGCCATTATGCAAGACTATGAGTTTCCAGTGACAGAGCTCAATCATGTTTCTTGGGTTAACCTATTCAATTCTCAATCATTTTGTGAATTACACAGGCAGCATGATCTTCATTTTACAGTGGATCAAATAATCTCGGGCTATATAGAGATTATGATCTTGAGGTCCCCACCCCACAACTGTGAGCTCTTTGACAGTAAAGACATTGCTAAAACAAGCTTCAGCAGGCCAGCATCTGGTACACAGTTGGAGCACAATAAAATTTATGCATTTAAATAAATGAGATTACAAAAAACTGAGCCATGGAGGGTTAAGTGCATAGAATCAACTGATGGAGGAAATAAGGCTGGAATCCTAACATGTCTTTTCACTTTACCAACCCATATTGGTATAATGTTAATTTACTGAATAAAATAAAATAAGTGAGAAAAGGAAAGAAAAATGATATCTTTGTTCCAATTGTGGATAGGGAGTTGTTCACATGTGTTTTTTAACTGACTGCCCTCATTCACATAGGACATGGAAGAGCTAAAATCCGTAGTACACAGATATTTGGGTTCCAGTGCCTATTAGATAATCCTTTATGTTCTGGTACTATAATTATAGATTTTGATTTTTGAGAAACTCTAAAATTGGTTGTAGAGCAGTGTTACCAAGTTAGAGGCCAAACATTGTTTACACTAAATAATATAATACAACAATAAAAATTAATACCAGATTCAGCAGACTAAGAAAATAAATTTTAATAGCCTACAATGAAGTACATATAAATTCCCATGGAAAATATAAAAATGGCTATTATAAGCAATTTGAATGGCCAAGGGATACAAACTCACTCAAGTATATTATTCTCATACAGCTTTGGAACATTATGTAAATGAAAGATATCTGTTTATGGGGTGTGAAGCACTGTATCCTTGCACTATATTTACTAATTAATAGCTCACACACTTGAAAAGGTTGAAAAAGTCACATTCACTTTAGTTTTCTCAGCTGTAAAATGAATATATCTCCCTTTACGTGTTCTACATAAACGCTATAAAAATGGGTGATACTCATATATTATGTGAGAAGGAATGATGTAAACTTTAGAGTGCTGTGCACATGGTGAAGCTTATTATCCAATACCTTGCTACATAAACTGTGGCCACATGTAGCAGCATCAACATCCTCAGGAAATGAACAGAACTGAAGAATCCCAGACCCCATTGCAGACTTACTGAATTAGAATACACAGATAATAATCTTATTGTCCAAATGTAGGAAAATGTGGCTATTCCAATTATGTAATGTGAAACTTCAATGAATGCATGACCACTTATTTACACAGATGCATATTTGGTGGTACTCTTTCATAGTCTAATTAAGTATTCCTCTATAAATCAAGAGTATGTTGATTTTTTAAATTTATGTTTCTTTGGGTCACTGTGACATATTTTAGGCTTCATATCTTTGGATTGCTTTCAAATATTTAGTTGATTGCCTAACAAAGAAAATATAGAAAACATACCTTGAGATGTGATGATGATAATATTGTAATCTAGCAAGAATTAGAGAAAAAAATGCTTTCGATGCAGAGGTAATAGTAAGAAACTCAGTAATAATAATCCCAATGTGCCAGGGATAAAGATTCTCAGAATAAACACAAGGTTGTTATTTAATATTCTGCAGCACGCACAGTTAAGTCTGATAAGATCCTATGTCAGACTGACCTGGAATTTCAGGTAAAAAAATCAAAAGCATTCTCCCATTTTAGCTCTTTATTTTTACTGTCATAAGGGTAAAAGCCTCCATGTATAATTTTTAAAGGACAGCAGGAAGGCCTGAAATGCAGGGAATGACAAATCAGATTAATTCAGTGTATCAGTAAAGATGACCTCTCAGGTTGTAGAAATAGAGTTGAAAAATAAAGATAGTAGATATGACCTCAGAATTTTCAAAATGAGAAATGAAAACTTTAATAAAACTAAACACTTTAAGCTAAGATTGACCTATTTAAGAAAATCATTTACCTTTCTAATCTTTAAGCACTTAAATTAAATAGTTAGATTTATAGTCTCTAGACATTGCCACGTTTGGTTAAATGTGAACGATCACCTGGAATAATATCCTTGATTAATTTTATCTATGAAAGGAAAACCTACACCATTCTCTCTGGCTTTGACAATTATTTCTGACAGAAATCTGAATTCTTACCTTTATTTTAAATGCTGTTGATATATTATTGATGCAGCTTCCCATGATGAACAAACCTTGAAATGCACAGAAAAATCTGAAAATGACCCTTTGGACAGGTTACAGGCCCCTTTTCTACTAAGCTAGTATTTAAAAATCAAGAGCCACAGAGCATCAATAGCAATGAGAGGAGATAAGAAAGTGAGTTGTGAAGTGTTCCCTGGAACTCAAAAGAAATACTTTAAATTTGCATTTTCATGTATTTAAATTAGGACTGTGACAATGAAAGAAGGTGTCCATAAAACTAGAAAACAACCATATAGCACAACTAGGCTAATCATCTCATACAACATGCATTATTGGCCAGTAGAAAACAGAGCCCAAATTCAGTACTGCCTTCTAGTTACATGCAGAGCTAATTCATCTCTGATGGACTTCTAGATTCATTTCATTGCTCAGTGTCCCAGACATAATTAATTCTCAACAAATACTCGTTTGAAATAAATTCTGACAAGTGCTCCATAATATCTCAAAAAATTCAGTAGTAAAACAAATAACATTTTTTTTCCCCTTGTGACTTCCCATTGACAAGGGCATATCTTGGAAACCCAGATTTTAAGATGCATGGATACTCTTTCCTAGTACAATGAAGGCAATGGGTCAGAGATGTGTTTATCTTTTAATCTATTAGCCCTGGCTATTTCTCTAATGATGTGCATCTCCTAGGGTGAGTTGTTTTCTTTCTGTGGGCCTCAGTTTTCTTACCTATAGAGGAAGATGGCTGGACTAAAAACAAAACAAAACAAACACTTTAATTAGATGCAAAAACTTCAATGATCTTATTTGATGTGCATAACAACACTGCCACTAGACAGAACTGCAAATGGAGGCTCAGGGGATGAAGGGATATTTCTGGATTTCAGCAGAGCTAGGAACAGGATCCAAGGCCTTTCTCTTACAAGTATATTGTTCTTTCTAACATTCTCCAGCAGCTTCAAAGGTTCCTTACAGTTCCAAAGTTTATTCTACCTCAGTGACTTCCTCTGGCCATCCCACATCTAATCTTCCTGAGGGAAATTAGCAATGGCAATCACTACACTGTGCTGGGATGGCTGGTATTCATGCCCAGTGAAGACGATGCTAATCTAATTCTCCCAGATCTGATGGGAAGTAAATTCCCTACAAACAGTACTCAATTAGGAAGGTCACCCAATACATAAGGAAGAACAGAAATTTTAGAGTCACTCAAATCAAAGTTCCAATCCCAAAGAATGAGCCTGCTTAGTGCAGACATTTCCCAGTCTTTATACTTATGAAATGACATAATGCCCACATATAGCATCTAGAAGTGTGCATGGCTCAAAACAACAATCGAACCCAATAAATATCTGCGGGATGAATAAAATGCTAGCTCCTTTCCACTCGCTATGTGCCTTTATACAAACGATTACACTCATACATTATAACACTATCAAGATTAATGGTAAGCAAAAAAAAAAAAAAAACTAAACAAAACAAAAAAAACAAACATGCAAATGAGTTTATTTGATTTGCTCTGATTACTTCAGAATTTCTGATTTCCATAGATTTGTTCTTCTGTTTAAGGACCTAAGAACAAATCCCTGAACTCCTACACTGAATTTTAGTAAAGAGATTGATGATGGGAGAAGTTACTGTAACTCAGCCTACTCTTTTAATACAAATTTGGGACAAAACCATTAATTATGTGAAGCTTTTTCTAGCAAGAGCTCTGCCAGTGTGTGATAGATTCTTAATCCTGCTGACGGTGTAAGTTAAATCACAGGCAAGTTTAAAGCCCCACTGAATATCTGAGGGCAGTGGGAGTGGATGAAATGAAAGGCTGAGAGCTGTATTTGACAGTTAGTGTGCAGGGACAGAGATCTCAGAAACAAGGTCTTTTCAGGGAAGTTCAAGATCTGGCCTTGCTGCTAGGACAGAACTCAACCAGGAAACTTGTCTTATAAATTTTTCATTACCTTATGCAAGTTAAACCCTAACCCTTATGGAAATCCATTAGTGTGCTGAAGGCTCAGAAGAAAGAGGGAAAAACAGGTGCATTCATGCTTGAATTTTCCATATGTTTGTTATGCAATAGAAGCACAATGAAAGATGAATCCTACATCTAATTACCACATACTAGAGAGCTTTTTGGATTTTTCCCACCCAGCCGTAAAAATAACTGTCAGTCAAAAAAGATAAATGAAATCAACGTTAGGATAAGGCTACGATGACTTGCTTGATATTCCCAGATAATCTATACTTACTTAAGAATACTGACTTTTCACTGAATTAAGATGGTTTTCTGGTAATAAAATAATTTTTCACTCTGAGAACCAATTTAAGAATGCTTACTTGCTAGACATAAGGATGATAATATGCAACATTATTATTTTAGCTCCCAGTATATGAAGATTGTTCTAGAAGTTGCAAGGAATAAAAAGACGTAACAGAAGTATTTGCTGACTTCCGGTGCTCAAAATCTAGTAAAACAGATGACTGAGTGCACAATAATTATATCACACAATTTCCCATTTCCATCCACCTGAATCCTGTTCCCTCACTGTCTCCCATGTCTTAATCCTTCAAGGCTCAGCTTAAATCCTATGAAAAAATTATCTTTATATGTTGACAGAAAAAAAAAAGTATTGCTCCAATTCCTCAGAGCTCCTAATCTCTACTTTTTATGTTACTTATAATTTTTCATTTTATGTTATCATTCTGCAAAAACACATCTCTTATTTTTTAAGGTATATATTCTTTTAAAGTAACTAACCCCAAGGATAAAGAAAGGATCCTTTGGAGCAGTTAGGAAATAAGAATAAGTCAAATACGGAGAGAGAAAAAATAAAGTTGGCATTGGATATATCAACAGTAACATTCATTTCTAGAAGGCAGCAGAGCAATGCCCCCAGAATTTTCACAGGAAGAAAAGAATAAATCAAGTATTTAATATCAAGTATTTAACAGCCATAGTGCTATTCGAATACAAATTTAACAAAACAAAACAATGTTAAACATGCAGGATTCAGGCAATATTGTTTCTATGAGTACTTCTTGAGAAAGAATTTCATCCAGAAAAGAGATATTTTTGGAAAAACTATGTAAAAAGTTCAGTGCTGAAAGTTGAATCTACTTATTTGTGGAAGGAAGATTTAAACATATGCAATGATTAAGGTCACAGCAGAGGATGTAAATGTTACATATCCTGACCATGGGTGGGAGGATGAGTAAGTATGGTAATTTTCTCACTTCTAATACCAGTTTAAAGGATATTTTTAATACTTCAAAATAAGTAATGTGGTTATAAGTATATTTAATAGGTCAAAGTAAAATACTAAGAAAGATTACATAATTAACTAAAATCAGGTGGGGGAGGAGAGGAAGGAGAGATATAAAGAAGAAAAATCCTAATTCCACCATGGGCTATAGTGGAGAATCAGACACTGTTTAAAGAAATTGAGAATTGAGAGTATTTAGAGCATAAAATTTATACTAGGTGAAGAATACCAATTTCCCAATTATCAGAAGCAACACACACACACACACATACACACACACACACCCCAGTCAAAAAAAAAACAGAGTACAAAAAGCTTTAAATACAGAAAAGCATAACATGAAATAATAAGATAGAATTAAATTGATACCTCCCCTATAAATAGTTTTAAGAGGGCAGGGTGGTCTGCTTGCTTTGCTCACTGCTGTGCCCAGCACTTGGAACAGTGGTCTGGCTCATGATCGGCATGAAAACAATTCTTTAACGAATGAAATGCATGTAGGCTAAACTCACATATTAGAGAAAAAGACTTTCAAGTTGTATCAAGCAACAAAACCCACTCTGTACTACATAGAAGAAACTCGCCTAAAACAAAGAACTTCAGAAAATTTGAATTTAAATTTGAAATTATCCTAACAAGGGTGAATTCAAGGCAACAAGAAAAAGTTTTTTAAAAAGGCAAAAAGCTGTCATTTAAAGTGATAAATATTTAATGAAACTAAGTAGATTAAAGAGCTCTGATTAGATAGGCACCAAATAACATAGTAACAACATTCATGAATTTAAACACAGAATAGATAAGGCAAGCCAAAATGAAAACTGAAAATGAATCTTCTTTACTAGAGGCCATAGAACATCCATAGAAACTAACTTATTTATGGTTATGCACAAAATATAAATAAAATCAAACTAGGAAAAAGGGTGAGAAAACATTCTCAAATCATACAGTAATAGAACTAGAAATTAATAATGAAACCAGAAAACAAAACCTGATATTTTAAAATATTCTAACGTATCACTTCAGTTAAAAAAAGAGATCAATACCAAAATTACATGGTATTTAGAAACCAATAATGAAAATATACTTCATCAGAGCCTACACGACAGAGAGCTGAGACATTGCTCGAAGAAATAAATCACTATATTAAATATTTATATAAGGAAACAAGTAAGGAAAATAAAGCATCTATATTCAGAAATTAGTTAAAAGATTAATGAAATCTAAGGAAAGCAGAAGAAAGGCTATTCGAAGGATTAAAACAGAAATTAGTGAATTACAAAAAAAGGTAGGATTCGTTATAAATGCAAAAGCAGATTCTTTAACAAAGAAAATAATATAAATCTATAAATACATCTTCAGCTGCCAGGATTTTTTTAACCTTGGCACTCAGGGAAGATCATTCATTGTTGTGGGCCTTGTCCCGTGTGTTATGTTGAACAGCATTTCTGGCCTTGAACCTACCACATGCCAGCAGCCACTCCCCGCCCCCCATTTTAACAACCAAAATTGTCTATGGACATTGCTCATTGTCCCCTAGGGATCAAAACTGCCTTAATCAAAATCACTGAACCAGACCAATGAAAAATGAAGGGAAAAAGCACAAATGCCTAATACAAGAAATAGTAAGGAGCAAATGATTGGTCAGGACAAATAAAATAATCACAAAAGACCATTTTAATAAACTGCAAATTAATATGGAACTTGGATAAAATTGATAATATTATAGCAAAATAAAATTAATAAAAATAAAAAAATCTAACATGGATTACCAAAGAAGAAACAGAGAAAGTTGGCAAAATCCAACCATTTGAAGAGAAAACAAACAAAAAAACCCAATCCCTACTACTGTTCCAGTCTCCTGGAAACACTTGGCCATATAATTGAATAGAAAAAAAAAATCTTAGAAGAAAGATCAAGGAGATAAAATTGGTATTATTATTTAGATGCTGTTTTGCACCTGGTATAATTGTTCATCTAAAAAAATAAAAGTGAATTTTACTGAGCAACTATTGAAAACAATGAGAGAATTTATATGTTTAGTAAGTGTAAATATGATACAAAAATCATCATCTCTTAGCATACAAATAACTTCCATTATAAGAGATCATGGAGGAAAAAAACATAATATCAAGGAATAGTATTGATATTAAATTTTCAGGATCTATATCAAGAAAATATCAAAATGCTTTTGAGGGAAATAAAAGAATGCCATATGTTTAAACAGGCAGGTTCAACCTCATAAAGATGTCAACAATCATCTGGACATTAGAATTAACAGTCAATCTGGAAATAAAGTACCAACAGAATATTTGAAAGAATTGGAAAGGCTGATTCTATAATTCATATAGAAAAATAAATCAGAAAGAATAGCTAGGACAATAATGAAAAAGAAGAGAAATTTATAGGGTGAGAAGGGTGAGGTAGATTTACTGATATTAAAAAATAATGTCTACCTATAATAATTAAATCAGTGTGGTACTGGGACTTAGACAGGATATATGACAGACTAAAAAGTACAGAAATACAAACCAATAAAGAATATGTGTATATTTCAGGTGCCATTTATTATTAATGAAGAAAATAAATTATTTAAGAAATTATGTTGACACATTTGGGTAGCTCTATGGAAAAATTACATCAGGGCAAATTCCAAATATGTAAGATTTAAGTATAAAAAGCAAAACCATCAATTTACTTTAGCATTTTAAATGAATTTAAGTGACATAACGAAGGCATTCTCAGTGCGAGTTTTTTAAAATCAAAGAAGCTGTAAAAGAAAGATTAATAAAGTGCTGACATTTTTATGTTATTGACTCTGTCAAATACTTTGTCTTCATGAAAATGCAAACACTTCTGTATTACAAAAAGCACCATGAACTAAGTCAAAAGTTATATAATAAAAAAAAAATCAAGGATTTCCAAGGACTAATTTTCTGAATATATAAAGAGTTACTTTAAATCATTAAGTAAAATGCCAAGATTTAAATAAAAACAAGGGGAAAGGCAGGTGATAAAAAATCAAACGACATTAAAATACAGCAACTCAGCCATTATCTCATAATATACTAAAAGACACATCTCCTAAGTGAAGTACGAATTAACACGACAATGAATAACAATTTTTCACCCATCGAATTCTACAAGTTCCATAGCTCATTTGGTAGTGAAGCTGTGGGAAAACTGGCACTGTCATATATTGCTTTAGGGCGTGTAAATCCATACTTTATCTATAGGGGTCAATTTGGCAACATCTAGCAAACATATAAATGTTCTGCTTTCCATTCCATTTCTAGGAATTTATTCTACAGATACACTTTAAAATTACATAAACACATTTAATGATGCTATTGTTTATAATAGCAAAAAAAAATGAAGCAAAGTTTTACCAATATGGGACTAATAAAATCATATATGGTAAAGCCCATGATGCAATACCATATGCCTTAATAAGTACAGAAACTGTACTTATTCCTGTGTACCAATATAGAATAATCCCCAAGAAAATATAATTAACTGTTAAGAACAAAGTGGAGTGATAGAGTGAAGAATGGCTACCTTTTCAAATAAAGTGGAATATACAGACATATCTGCTTATATATCGGGGGTGCCAAAAAAAATGTATACACATGACTTGTAGTCATCTTTTGTTATTGGTATATATTGAGTATCTCAATTTTAATACAGTTTTTTTCCATTCTTAAAACGTGTATATATTTTTTTGCTCCCTCTGTATAAGAAAAAAAAATCTCGTCTATGCATAAGAAAATTACAACATTGGTAGCCCATAGGAAAGATTGGCTAGAGACAGGTAAAATGAAGATTTTTCAGTGAATACTCTTTTATATCTTATGGTTTTGAGTTAACTTTATGTATTATCTCTTCAAAAGGAAATAAATCATGTAAAAGTAGTTGACAAAAGTTTTATTTCATAAACTTAAAAGAAGGCATTCACAATAATGGCAATATGAAACTAAAACAAATGCTGATTTTGAAATTCAGAACCCAAAGCTACATGATTCATATATTTTTTTTAAATTTAAGTTTATTGGAGTGACAATGGTTAGTAAACTTAAAAAAGTTTCAGGCATACAACTCTGTAATGCATCATCTATATATCACATTGTGTGTATTCATATTTTTTTTTAATTTAAATTGATGTTGACAGGTAAATCCAACAGACAGAACTATTAGTATAGCTTTACCTTATTGATCCAGAGCACTGCAAGTTTGAGTTTTCTCTGAAATGTTTTTTTTTCCATGTAGACAGGATTCTATCAACATTTTCTGCTTTTGAAGATTCTTTTAAAAAATTTTTCAATTACAGTTGATATATAATATTACATTAGTTTCAGGTGTACAACATAGTGATCAGACATTTAATAACCCTCCGTCGGGTGCAGCGATCTCATAGATTGTTTTCAATTTCTGTTGATTTTTATACTGAATTTATGTAATAAACATATAGTTTTTACTTTGTGGCAAATCAAAATTTCATTCTGAATAAATAATAAGCATGCGTACATGTTATTTCATTCATTTTCATTCATTATTAAATAAATAAGTGTCATACACGCATCTGTTGGGTTGTCGGAAAAGTCATGACGTATTTTTTTGTTTTTCATTGTAAAAATGCTTCATGACTTTTCCAACAACCCAACAGAAGATGCATTGTGCCAGATGGAGGGTTAAATGCCTTATGAAGTGATCACTCTGATAAGTCTAGTACCCATCTACCACCACACAGCGTTATTACAATATTATTGACTATAAACCCTATGTACAAACTGGCCCCTTTTGAATATTCTAATTCTGAGACTTCTATTGTAACTGCGATGCCTCTTTCTTCTAAGTGTAAACTTCAGGAATATGTAGCAGCAGTAATTATGAATTTGCTTGAACACAAATTACTTTTTACTCAGCAAACATGGATTGGATATCAATTACATGCCAGGGAGAATGGAAGACACTGGAAACAGAAAGGAGCAAAGACATGGTCCCTGCTCCTAAGGAATTCACACGGAAATCATAAAAGGAGGAAAAGAAAAAGTGGAATTTAATGCAATTCGATCTATGTTAGAACAGTAGTCATGAATAATAAATGTAGCGGGAGGGTAGGAGAGGGAGGTGATAACAATTCCTGGAGATTCAAAGAGGGCTTTACAAAACCAGAGGACATTCTACCTCTAGGAGACTTCCTAATGTTAAGAGTAAAACCCAAACCCTTACTCCACAGTACATGAATACTAAAAAATTTAATAAGTATAATTGATAAAAATGTGATTAGTAGGATGAAATTTTGACTTCACAGACATTTCCATTTCATATTCTCTTTGCTCATCGACTTCCAATAAATTTGCTTGGGAAAGTATTGTGATTAGTGTTAATAGTCATCAAAGCCAAAACTGTAGGTACTTTGGGAGAATTCATGTACACGTGTCTAGAATTCCTAGTTCCTTGGAATCTCATCTCATTAGCAAAGACTGTTATTTAATACCTTCAGAACACAAGCATAGTTTCTAAACATCTCCCAGGAATTATAGTTTTACTTTTAAAATGTTTCTTCAAAAATCATGCTCCAATATATTCATGAATTAAAGTGTGAATATCATAATTTATCTTCTCCAAGTAATAATTACCAGTATGAGTTCACAAAAATATTAAACAGAAGACAAAAGAACTGTAACTATAGTGACATCAATGACCACTAAAAAGAGTACAAGGGAAAGAATTAGTCTTGAACATAAATGGAGCAAATATAACTATATAATGCAGGGCAAATATATAAAAGAAGGAAATCCTTTCATATAGCAGATCTTCAGGAACTCATCTTCAATCATAATCATTATAAATACAAATTATACTGAATCCTGCAGTGCTGCCCATGTCATTCTGAAAGTCGTAATATTTTTGTAGATAGAGACATACTCTCCTTGACTGAAGATTTTGAGAATTCATTTTTTAGATATTATAACAGGCTTTTCCATGTAGGGCCTGGTTCTAGTTGATATAAATGTTAAAGTGATAACAACACCGAAAGCAACTTTCAAGAAACAAAACAGAATGTTGAAGACAGAAGCTGGGTGATTTGCGAGGGCACTGAGGCATGCTGACAAGAGCTGCTAGCTCAGTCCTGTAGGCACTTTTCCAATCTAATCCCAAATACTCAACCAACAGATTTACTAATATGGCATCCCCAAAAGACTTCAGCACTGAAGTGTTGTTTCTTCATGGTAAAGTATTAAATTGGCAATTAATTTTGTCTTTCTGCCTGACTACAAAAACATGCATTACGAGTCTATTAGTTTAAAGGTCATTGTATTTTGCAGTTACCCATGCATGCAATCAGATTTGAATCAATCGAGTCTGTTCACGTCACAGGCATGCATACAATACTATTTAAAGGTCATCCACCGTTAAAGGTCATCCAACTGCCAAAACAGTTATAAGGAGAGAATGAATATCAGCAATGTGGGTCTACAGATGATGTGTATTTTGTGAACACCTTTCAGGAGCATGACAATTGAGGATCTAAGGTTTAATTAATTCATTCACTATGTGTTTGTTGATTCTATCATTTAATGAGCAATGTATGAAAAACTGAAAACATTAAATTTGGAAAGGATTTAAAAGGAGAGACAGTCAACAACTTCTGTGTGGCTTAGTGGAGAGATTAAGAACAAATAAGTGAAGTAGATTTTGGCTCTAAGTAAGACATTACCCACAATGAAGGATGCTGAAAATGGAAAATGTTTAGCTTCGGAAAACAGAGTTCCTGCCATGTGGGTAAAGCAGATGAAGAATTAACACTTAAAGGCCTTCTTTATCAGGATCCATATACTGCGTATATACTGCTCAATAAACGGAACTATGTTACCTGAGACTCTCTTTCTCCTTTTATATTTTATGACCAGTCATGAGAGCTCTTGGGGAGGGATAAATGATTCAGCAATACTTTTTTCTGTTGCATACTA
>NW_017732241.1:325710-415141 GCF_001890085.2 Hipposideros armiger | reverse complement strand
TCCAGGTTGAGCTGTTGTTCAGCATCTTAGCTGTGGAGGGCAGTGTCACTGGCCCTCATATGTGGGATCCGAACCGGGGCCCTCTGGCATCCCAAGCGCGTTCTTAACCATCGCGCCACTCGGCCAGCCCAAATGGATGCTTTCTTAATGCTATAAATAGTTCAATAAATTATGGGACAGACATGACTGCTTTAAAGGATTTTTTAAAATATATATTTATATACAAACAAGGATACAACATAGATATAGGTTTACTTAAAATCAATCATATACAATTAATTCACTAGTCCTTTTGGAGAGAAAGAATTCTCATAGATGTAGAAATCAGGTGAGCGCTACTTAATTACTGGTGTTTATATACTGGTATCCAGAAAGAGTCAAAACAGGAAACGCAATTGCTTCTGGGAGAAAACACGTCATTGCTTATGATAGTGAGCTTCAGATAAAGGTCTTAAGATGAATATGAATCAATAATGGAAAGCTTTTGGGACAAAAAATAACATATTTTGCCAGTCTCCCAGGAAACTCTTTTGTCTCACTACAACACACAGTTGCTGCTGATCAAATATTCAAGGTCCAGCCAACTCATACACTTAGCACAAAATTCTCCTAGAAGGAGGTACCCCTTAAAACAATTTATATATACACATATATATATATAATATCTATATCTATACATAGATATTATATCTATATCTCTATATAATATATCCATATATATGGTATACATGATTTGACATACATATACATAGTGAAATGATTACTACAGTCAAGCTAATTAACATATCTTTTCCTCACAGAGTTTTCTATGTGATGAGAGCACCTGAAATTTACTGGTACCTATTTTATTCTCTTTCTCAGAGCAGTGAACATTCCATGAATATATAGTCATTGATAAAAAGTACCCTGATTTTGCGTTAGAGTAAGTTATACCTTTTTTGTCTTAGTCATGTTGTATGTTAACCTGAAATCTATTGTACTATAACATTCCTAAATTTGACTGTAACATGGGAGTATCCATTGATTCCACAACTTTGAAAAGATATCTGACCCCATCTAGTAAAGATAACAGAAGACCTAGTTTATGACCCAGGAATTCTATTCCTAGGCAAATTCCAAAGACAATGACTGCACATGTCCACCAAAAGACGATTAAAAAGTACCTGGCAGCTTTATTCATAGTTGCTCCAAACTGGAAATAACCCAAATGTCTATTCTCAAGAGAATGGGTAAAGAAAGTGTGATATATTCATACAAAACAATACTACATAGTGATACTTTACATTAACTGGAAATACACAAAATGGTATGATTTATGTGGGAGATATTCAGGGACTGGAAAGGTTCCATATACCTGGGTGGTGGTTACACAGGAGTTTTACACTTTGAGCATTTTGTATATAAATTATATCTCAAAAATAAATCACACATAATTATTTAGGACCTAGTCTGTGCTAGGTATTCATATAAGAACTGGTGGTATATATACTGGTAAACAAGATAATAATTACATGTTTAATTATTTTCCTTTTAAACATAGATTGGGAGTTATATAAAGTCAAAGACCAGTGTGACTCTGATTCATTTTTGTATAGTCTATATCTGGCATAATAACAGGCACACACTAGGTAATCACTAAATGTTTTGGATTAATGCCTTCATGAGCTTTAAAAAAGAATTACTTACTACTACAGTTAGTATGGTAAGTACATTGTAGACTTATCTTCCCTTGGTAGATCTTTTTAAATATAATTACCTGGATTTGTTCACCACCACCAGAAACAAACAAATAAACAAAGCCTTCTTATATCTGTAATTGTTTTCTAAATGGAAAAAAAAAGGATTTAACAGCAAAACACTACCCCTATGAAGTGATGCTTAAAAAAAATAAAGTTGAATATACAGAAGAGCTACAAAGATAAGCCTATCTCTTAAATCATGAAATTATTTTATAATGGGAATTATGATCCGATATTCCTTACGACCAAAAATAAGCAAGCCTGAAATATTTCAAATGGAGCCAAGGAAGACATTTTTCATTAATAGGATGATAAAACACCCAGGCTCTTAAGAAAGGATGTGGTATTTCCAAGCCTCGAATGACAGAGGGAATAAAAATGTGTGTACCTATGATGGTTGCTTCTAACTAGAATCAATGACTCTGTCAAGGGGCTTTTTACTGCCAACTATTTCAGAAAAAATTACTTTCTTCAAGTAATAAAATTATCATCTTTATTTTGATCAATGTTAGCCATGGTAAAAAACTGTGACTGGATGATCAGGAAAAATATTCTGAAACTACTACTTAATTCACAGGAGACACATATCTCAATGAAATTGAAAAAAAAAACCAAGAAAGATGAATAATAATAAAAAACATTATATCAAGGGTGCTTTTCATGTTATTGCCTTTGTAACAGTGCTTTCATTATACCCTCAGGGAACTGATTTGGTCTTACTATGAAGAAAAGCAGCAAATGAATAGACACTAAATCCTACTGACAAGTTAGTTGTTCAGTAAACATTTTAGTAGTACAAAATGCATTCCCTGAAAGTATATTTATAAACTGATCAACGAACTCAGATAATTTCTGACCAATGGCATATGAAATACTGTATCAAAAAACCATATGATCTCCCTACTTTTGCACTGAAGGAGAATCACACCCTGATCTGCATGAAGAAATAGGGTCTGATTTCCTAGGACTCCTGGAACCTGAAATCGCTCTCTCAATTGCATACTTTACAAAAGGGCTCTGTCACCTACTTTTAACCTCCAAAAGACAGTATTTCTGAGAGCAGAAAGACCATTTTATTCATCCTGCACTTTGCTCCTAGACATGGAACGAATCCTACTGAAAAAGGACAATCGAGGATATGGGCAAAAGCAATGTATATTACATAAGATTAATAAAAATATGGCAACATGGAAGGAGGGAGAGAGGAAAGGAGAAAAAAGAAAGATGGAAGGAGGAAAAAAATAATTAATTTATCTTTAGCCACCTTGGTAAGAAACCAAGACTCTGAGGAAATTAATATGTTGTATTGATTTTCTGTAAGATGTGTTCAGAAATACAAATTAAAGTCAATAAATGAATTAATAAAAAAACTGAAAAAAGAAAAGATTCAGTGTGGCTAAAACCTGAAGTTTGAAAGGGAAGGTGGTATTATTTCAATTATATATTGAGCCCTGCTCTCGCATGGTTATCCAAGGAAAGGCTAAAGTTTTCCTGAGAATCACAGCATAATAAAATACAGGAAATTGCCCCCAAACAATGGTTTCAGCTATGAAAATTATTCCCTTTAGAAAGGGAATGACTCATGTGTTATCTTTAGCATAATATTTGTCATTTACCTATAGCTGTTTAAAATAGCTGTATGCAATATGTTTAGTATTATCATGCATTTTTGTAACAGAAATGGTAGGTATTCAATTTCACATGTGTGTTACAGCTATTTTCAGCATAGAGACAGACAGTATGGGATATCTGATAAATGCATCACTTAAGAGAATCACTGAGGCTATTTAGAAAAGATATACAGAGGATAACTGTATTAGATGTGATATTGGACTAGTACAAATCAGCAATTTATCCTTTAAATTCAAAATATTTGATTCTACAGGTAGGTAAAAACCATGTTTCTTGAGATAACATGTAAACGTTAAAAGATCAAGTTGGAAGATATTAAATGTTTACATTAAAATAATGAGTTAAATTTCCCTAAGAGTTTGCATTATGAAAAGTTTAACAATTCACTGAAAAGATGTTATGTCAAGTAAATAAGTAAATACATTATGATTTTATTTATATCGAACACATATAAAACCCCTCCAAATTATTTGGAATATTAGGTACATTGCACAGTTCTTGCTAAGATTCTACTATAATGTGTATCATGCCACAGGCTAGCATAGATGACAGGTATTGATATGAGGTGTAAGAAGAACTTGAACTCCAGAGCCACACTGATCAGAATATGAATTGTAAGTCTACCATTTACCATCTGTGAGATCTTAGAAAAAAATAATTTATCTGCCCAAATCTTGGTTTCTTCATCTGCAAAATGGAAGTTAATAATACATCCCACCTGTAAAAGGTTATAGTAAGGGTTAAAAAGAGACTATTGCAGAGAGATCATTTACCAAACTGCTGGGCACATTTTATGTAAGACTTCAATACAGGGTCACCATTACATTAAATTAATAGAAAAATTAAAATTATGAGTATGATAAACACTGGAAACTTTTCCCACTTAGAATCTTTCTAGCGAAGGCCAATAAATAGAACTCAGAGTGAGATATACATGTTAAAATTAGGATATCTGAGGAGAGAAAACATTTCTGAGTTTTAATATATTAAGTGAATTATGAATAGGTTGATTTATAGAGGGAAAAACGGTTATGGTACCCAGGAAAGTTTGAATTATAAATGTACTTTAGGCATAATGTTGATAAACATATCATTGCACAAATTGTTACAATGGATTAAATTCACATTTAGTATGATAAAATTTGGATTCAAGTCAGATTCTGTTTTACATATCAAATATAGGCCCAATTTGATCTCCTCCTATTATTTTTAATTTTTATTGCAACCTCTGACAAATCATCAAAGGTAAACCTAAATTATTTGTTTAAAAGGAGTCATTAAAAACTGTATTTGCCAAGGATTAAATTTATATATTTCTCATGTCTGACTCTCAGAAAGCTTTTAATATAAAAGAGAGAAATCTATTACATTTAATCTACACATAGCCAAGATAGGTTTTTCCTAGGAAGGCTTGTATTAAATCTATGGAATCTCTCCAGGGGCCGTTGGTGTCCTTCATGGAGGTATACAGCACCCAATGAGTGCACCCACCTGGCAGGACTCTTGGTTGGTATTCTACAAGGAGGTAAAACAGCCCATTAAATAAAATTTATAGAGCTTTTTGATACGCGTTCTGGTGGGGAGGGAAATTGCATGTTATTTCTGTTATGGCTTGTCTAGTTGTCAGATGATGAATTCATCCTCATAAATACTCAGGTTCAGGCCAGGGAATAGTGAACACAGGTAGTTGGTCCTAGTTCTGTCCCGATTCCTAACAGAACTGTATACAACTAGCTACAATGAGGCAGAGTTTTACTTCTCATGCAACTGAGTCATTCCTTTTATTTCCAGTTTTTGATTTATACATTAACATAATTTTATAATAGTTAAATAATTAAAACTTTCCATAATCTGACCAAATATATATTGTTTATTTCTTACTAAAGGGATATTATATGTAAAGAGAAGAAATCCTTTGATATTTTTACAATAATTTATCTATCCTCTTATTGATTTGTGCCCTCTTTTCAAATCTAGTGCCACATTTTCTCGTACACACACACATCTACCTATAGCTGACAGACTGGTCAGCATGGGGATATTTTTATATTTTATATTTACTTTTAAAAATTTATATTTGTAAATAAACTTACATTTATTCACAAATATTTTATTTATTTATATGTATTTTATAATGTAAAGAATCTAGGATATACATACATATTCATGTTTACTTTAAAAATTCTGAATGTTAATTTGCATGTCATTTAGTATGGTATATGTTATATATTTATTACATTTAATGAAAAACAATTTTTAACCGCTTAACTTTTTTTGCACCCTTCAATATCCTCTATCACTGAACCATTTTAATTGGATCAAAATGAAGTAGATTCCTTGTGTAATAGCATAAAAATAGTCAAACAAGTTCTAAAACTTACTTGAGGACAATTTCCTTTATACTTTTATGTGATCTATTTATTTATGGATAGATGCGCAGGTGGATAGATATAGTATATATGGATAACCAGCATTCCTGAACTCAGGCAATTTGAACTGAAGCACTACCTTGAGCTTTTGGACTTTAATTTTATTAGCTTTGATCTGGTTAGTGACTACACAGAAATTAATATTACTTTTCACCAACTCTAACTGTCCAATGTGGATTTCAACCTTACTGCCTCTCAGAAAAATCTCATACTTCAATAGCTGTTTTCCATAAGCTCATAAACTGCCAACTATGCTCTGATAGGTTAAAATATAAAATCCTGCTAGTGCTTGGTCCTTGTTAAACTAGAAACCACTATGCAAAGGTAATGGAGTGTAACTCAGTTATTCTTTAAAATATTAAATCAGTACCATTATTGCTACATGCCTTTTCTAGTTTTCCAAGAGTTTATTGGATTCAACAAATACCATCACATCTCCTTTTGGGAGAATCTTATTGGTATGAAAAGTTTTATCAGTATTACACATCTCAGCTTTGGCATTTGGTTTTGGAACCAGGATTTTCAATTGATGTCTCAGTTTGCAACTGTGTTATGTAGACCCAACTTACTATTCAGCAGCAATCAAAATGTAGCCTGGCCATCCCCTTAATCATCTCTACATCAACACCAGAGGGATAGGAATTGCCCTAATCCCTATATTAATTGCACACATATTTCCCGTCATAATATGCATCCTTGGACTTTTGAATATATTCTCTTAAACCCTTATCCAACTTTATCCTAGGATTGTGACTTGTAAAATTTGCTTTCTCAGTGAATGGCTGTCTCCACGTCCTTTGCCTCAGAGCCATGTTGGTGTCCACATTTGGTGCAGTGATACATGTGGTTCATCTATATCATGAAGGGGATTTTGGTGATGATTTTGCTGGTTGGTTGGATTAGCCAAATGTTCTAGTCACTTGACTAGGAAAATTTGTCATGATTAAGTAAGGAAATACTACCTTGCCAGCTGTCTCCTTTAGAACAGTGTCTGTGACACTGTTCTATGTGTCTCCCAAGCGACACTAGCTTTCTCCACATTTCAAGAACTCCCCACCTGTACTTTACATAAGATAGGGTGAGCTAATTCTACATAGTAAGTGTTCTATTTTAAATCTTGGGCTTGACTTCTGAGAGAGCTAGACACTGTAGCAAATATTTAGGAATTGAATCCCTGAATTACAATCCTTAAGCTATCCTGTGATTCAGGACCATGGAAATGTCCATATATGCAAGAGTAGTAAAATAGCAGCAAAATGAACAGAGACATTAGAAATTAACAGTGCGGAAAGGTATTTTCTTTGGAACCAGGAAAATTTTACATAAGAAAAAATAAAATGTGTCATCATGACTATAATGGAAAAAGTAAATAATGGCAATTAACATCACTGATTCACTCAATAGTTTGTTTATAATAAGATGCATTTAAACCATAAGTTGTTTGGAGTTGATTCATTATTTTTTTATAAACAAAAAAGAAAATATAAATATTGACTACTTTAGTCTTTTGTTCTGATTCTTTTGTTGTAGTTCATATGAAGATTCAAATTTTTTGAAGTATTTTAGTTGTATACCTCATTAACAAAGTATAAAAATGTTTATGTGACTCAAATGCAGAATGGCAAAAATCGACAGCTTGCTGCCCAGAGTTTCTCTAACAATGATATATGAAAGAAATTCTTATTCCACATAAGGAGAAAGAAAGCAGCAAACAAGAATTTGAGAAAAACTCTATGTCTCTAAATTTATTAAATATTGTATGCAGTCATCAATATTTAGCAACTCAATAAATGTGTGTGTTATCGATGAACTGGACTTTATTATATGTGTTGTATGTGTACACCTGTATATTTTTTTATCCCCTTCATCTGCAATACCATTAATGTCACTTATGTAACTGCAGTTATTCAGCTGAATACTTTCTAATCGAGGATACAAAATCATTCTCTGGAGATTCCAAAAAAATTACTTTGTCACATTTAAGATCCAACCACGGAGGCTTTTCTTGTGACAATTCATTATATACCCAAGGGCATTTCCTCTATTTAGTCCCTCTGTCAAGGTCATGGATTTAAGCTTGATTAATATGGCTACAAAACAAAATCGGAAGGGAAAATATTGGTCTAGTATTAAAGAAGGTTTTGACAAGAAATTGAAAAGAAGAAATCTTTACAATGAAAATATTGTATAATAAGCTAACAATTGCATTGTTATTTTTAAATTATTTTTGAGTGATGATTAAGAACTGTAATAAAAAAAGATGTTGAGGCTATGGTTGAATAGGTTTAAAGCAACTTTCTATATGTAAAATGTAGCCGCCAATATATCCATAAAAGAGAGAAGGAAAAAAAAGAATTAAGTGAGGTGATCATAAACAGGTTATTACAAAAACCCAACAGCATTAGATTGGAACAAGGAAATTGTAAGTGTATGGGTAAAATGTAACAAATCCCTGACATGCCATGTATGAATATGCACATTCTATGGATGAGAGAGAAAAACCATTTTCAAGAAAATGGAGAGGTAGTTTATACTTTCTTCTCTAAGGAAATCTGTAAATTGAAAGTAATTTAAAAACATTTCCTCAAAAGAAAAAAAACCCAAATACTTCCTCTTTCCATATAATGTGAATAGTATGAGTCTCTCTTGTCACAAAACAATGGAAATGGTTTAACTATTAGTAATGGTAAAAGGAAAAGTTTGCCTAAGCATGGGATACAGCAACGAAAATAACCCAGATGTTAGATTTCAGGATCAAACCAGGGATTCAATTCTAGGACTTTGGGTCTAATGCCAGAATTCTTAATTATTAATTCATGTTGGAGAGATTTTATGTGATACTCCCTTAAATATGTCTCTACTGCTTAACTGCCTTCATTGTGGGTGCTTTTTGTGGACAGAAATTGCAGTAAAATATGTGGACTTAGCATAAGTTTATTATACAACCAGTAACCTATTCCACATTAATTTACTGTTAGATTTTTTTCCTTCCCGGCCCCAATCTTCCATTTCTTAAAACATCTCCATGATAATGATCAGGAACTTCAATTCCCAAACTAAAAATCATGATGTTAAAATGCCTAGCAAACTAGCCTCACCCTTTGTCAAGTACCAAGCCATCTGGGTTGCCAAACTATAAGATTCCATATCAGTGGTTTGCTCAATTGTATCACTGGCATGTTATCTATATTGAGCTATTTATGGCATATCCAGCTTTTCCAATTATGTTGTGTGCCCATGAAGACAAGTGCTATATTATATACATCTTTGATCTCCCCCAAATTCTTACTGTATCTAATTAATAGTGCCTAATCAATGGTTAAGAAACCACATTAAATGGGATTCTCTCATCTCCATCTTATTTAAATATGTAAAATATTTAACTGAGATTCTTCCTATCTCTGATTTAATTGAGGAACCAATATAGTGACTATCAGAATGCATTCTGTGTATTACACAAATCTCCATATGCAAAATTTACATAGATGATGAAAGGGAACATATTCCGTTACTCTTGGGCTATTTAGCTATTACTGTAAGATATAAACACAGGCCCAAAGGTCAGAAATAGGATTTTGGATATGAAACTGGTCATCAGGTTTCTCTAGAGAAAGCTATTGCTGAGCTGAAAGTCCTTTTTTTCCCTACCACTATGGAGGAAGGGTTGAGGGGTACTACCTCTCTGAGGTGGAAAGAAAATTGAGGCCTGACTTACATCTAAGAAAGTTAAATTCTAAGATCTAAGTTGTGCTGGAGAGAGAGGGAGAGAGAGAGAGGGAGGAGCCACCTAGAATAGGCTGAACTGGGGTTCAGGGTTAGAGGGCCCTCACCACAGAGATTGGTGTGCATCACAGTGTATGCAGGAGCTGCAGAAGGATCTACAAAAGAACCTGTTCCAGTAGATACCAGTTACGGGAACTTCAGGTGATGGAGTAAAGCAGGGGATTCTTAAAGATTCCATGAGAGCACTCATGAAAGAAAAAGAAAGGTTTTATACTGGCCTGGTCAACCCAAAGACCTCAACTTTAAACATCTGCCAAGGCCCAGGGTTTATGAAGCCACCTGTAGGAATTTTTTTTGTAAAGATTTTATTGGGGAACAGGGGGAGGGGAACAGCACTGGGGAACCAGGAGAAGGGGAACAGACAAGTTGCTGTTGGTTTGTTCTTCAGTCTAGTTTTGGAGGATGTTGCTTCACTGGCCCAAGTTGGCACCATCATTGCGCTCTTCCCGGGTGATGCAGATCAGTCGCTGGCCTCTGGACAGCCGCTTATGGCGGCTGCTGGCTGCTCACGCTGGCTGCTGGCTACACACGGTAGCCCATGGCAACCCACTGCAGCAGGGGACTGCAGCCTACGCCGTCATCTGAGACCCACGGCAGCCCAGCTCCAGGTCGAGCTGTTGTTCAGCATCTTAGCTGTAGAGGGCAGTGTCACTGGCTCTCATACGTGGGATCCGAACCGGGACCCTCTGGCATCCCAAGCCAGTTCTTAACCAACGTGCCACGCGGCAGGCCCACCTGTACTATTTTTACACCTCCCTTCCTTTTGACAAAACACTTGGCCCTGGTGGGGCTATGACACCAGCTAGATAGTAAGGGATAGTAAGTAAGAGACCCTAAGAAGGAAGGATTTAACTGTTGATAAATCAAGTTCAGAAGTTTGGATTAATACCTTGGACTCTAGGTCTAATTAACAAACTGACACTGTGCTTGTAACATAAAGTTTCTGTAGGGCTGTAGAGATGCCACGGGCCTGCCAGAGGTTATACTTAGATATCAATAAAAATATTCCCCACTGAGTAAAGTGTAAGGAGGCAGTGGGAGAAAAAACAATTGTTTGTTCACATGATAAGACATGTATTAACATGCCAGTTACAAATTGGATTAAGCTGTAAATTAGTAAAATGAATTCTCCCTACTTACAGTAATTTTATGTAGAGTCAGACTATAGAAAATGCAATAATAAGTCATTTCTCCAGAGGCCTGTGGGATAATCTGAATTACTTGTCCTTCACAGGAAAAGGGGTGTGTAAAGAAGAAAACAGTTGCAATGGCCCATGGAAATTCTGCCTTATGGTCTGTTTTCCAGAGAAGGTGACCAATGGATTTTTTTAGGGAGAGGGTCAAAGGTCAATGACAACTGAGGCAACCTTTTAAATACTTGAAGAATCAGAAAATGTATTCAAAACATAACTTGAAATTCGAGGCATGCCTAGAGGAAATGGAGAGAGCAGGCTCCCAAAAAGGCTCTTAAATAGTGTTGTTAAAATTCACACTCGTTGCTTAACATTAAATCCCAGCAATTAGCTAACAAACCTTGGTGCCAGACTGCTATTAATTTTGTGCTGACTCCATACATGTAAATTAAACCATTGCAAGTTCCCTACAAGCTGCCTCTGACATTTGTTTTGTATAAGTAAACTACAATGGGGAGGTATAAACTTTGCTCTTAATTCTCCTGGCAACTGAGCTGCTGATCACTTTGCTAATTTCCTGAAAGATATTCAAAAGCTATTTTTTGAGGACAGAAAAAGTGATTACTTCAACTGAACATGCTTTAAGTACTAAAAGTTATACTACTATAAGAAGTTTTCACATCAGTTTTTAGATCTGGCTGGAGACACTGAAATAATATTATATAATTATAATTATATATTATAAAATAACATAAAGCAAATTATATTTACTGTCCCATGAAGTAATCAAAATATTATATATTGTAATTTATTATCCTCCCTAAATCCTAAAAATACATTAGAGAATACTGCTACTTGCTTTTGATCCTTTAAAAAACTGAAACAGGGCCAGCCGAGTGGCGCGATGGTTAAGAACTGGCTTGGGATGCCAGAGGGCCCCGGTTCGGATCCCACATATGACGGCCAGTGACACTGCCTCGCCCGGGAAGAGCGCAATGCTGGTGCCAACTTGGGCCAGTGAAGCAACGTCCTCCACAACTAGACTGAAGAACAAAACGACAGCGACTTGTCTGTTCCCATCCCCCCAATTCCCCAATAAAAATCTTTTAAAAAAAAACCAAAAAACAAAAAAACTGAAACAAAGAAATGTATGTATGGTTATTTTAAAAAATAAGGTAATAAACTAAAAGAAACAATTTTATGTTTAAATAACTGTTCATCAGTGACCAAGTAAAATTTGTAAATTCTTCACAAAAATTCCACAGTCCTCTATTCATCTTCAGGTTCAAAGTTTCCAAGAGAGTGTTCCAAACGTACGGGCTGGAACTGCTTGAACAAATTGTCCTCTTAACAATATTTTCCAGTGACTCTCAGGGACTTGGTCACCTGATACATAAAATGGGCAGAGATATCTATTCTCCTATCTGGTTTTCAACTGCCTGATCTAAAGCAGATGCTCAGCAAGTATCCTTGTATTCCTTCCCTGCTTTCCCCATAATGAAATTGTTCTAGGTGTTACATGAGATGTAAGGTTTCCTTACCTTTATTGGTCTCCTGTCACACTGCCTGTTTCAAAAGTCACTGCTCATAAATACTAGGTGGAAGATATCCGATACCAATCATTCATCCCAACCACATTTTTCAAGTTTTTTAGTCAAGCACTGTCCTAGGTACTTTAGACACAGCCATCAGCAAAAGCGATTAAAATTCCTAAGAATCAGCCCCCCACCACACACACACACAATACACACACACACACACACACACACACACACACACACACACACCCTTCAGAGAAAAGAAAAAAAAAAAGACTTAAGACACTTCAAGAATTTCCAAACCTAAAATGTCTGTAACAAAAAGGTGTACCATCTAAAAGTTAAACAAAAAATTTTTAAAAATTTACTTCTCTTATAATGCTTTGCACTTTATGGTCATTAGCATCAGTCCTTTATTCTTCTTCAAGCTACTTAAGCATAAGGTTTGTATTTTTCTACTCTATAAATTTCCTGCAAGCCTGGCAAAACAGTGAACATCCAATAGGTGTTCAATAAACACAGGATAGAATTAAGCAACGTGACTGTAAAACTGGTCACGTTTTTTTTCACGTTTTTTTATAGGTAGAGTAGGAGACCATTTTGAGTAACTAATTAAGCAAAAGTTAATTACTTTATAGATGTAGTTTAGTCAAGGCATTCATGGGTTGAAAAGTTTCCTAAATAAACTGTGCCTTAATTTAGACCTTTCTGATTAAAAATGTGATCCTTAGATCAATGTGCCTATCAATGTCCCACCCACAACTACAGAAGCATGAGTCCATTTTCACAAAATCCCCAGGTGGCTTATACGCACGCACATTTAAGTTTGAGAAACACTAATTTATACTACTGGTTTTTAAACAAAATTACATGTTTAAGTCATCTGGTGTTATTTTTAAAAATCAGAAAAAAGAGGGGAAAAAAGAGAAAATGCCTATGTCTTGGCCACTGACCAAACCAATTAAATATGCATATGAGTCTTGGGATGAGCTTTCTTTTTCCTTTAAACTCTCCTGTAGTTCTCAGGTACAGCCAAGTTGAGAAGCACCGATTTAAACAGAACAATAAGACGTAATGCTGGCTTTGCCATGGAATTCTCTGAATTGAAGTTCAAGAAATTGAGTTTTAAAATTCAAATCAGAGGAAATAAACTTGTAATATATAAAAACGCAAGTAAGACCTTACTCAATAGTCTACTGATTTTAGGGTTGAATGGAGAAACATGTTAGTCTAAAGATGTCCTTTTACACTTTGATGCTGTCCAACAAAGCATCCTAGTCCTAGTTTTCTTTAATACAAACTGATCTCAAACAATAAGCATCAGTATGCACAGTGAAAATAAGCTTTAGAACACAGTTCTGTAGAATTACAGCAAGTTCTCCTTCCTGAGGCTAACGGGGCACTAAAACTGTGTTATATTTCCTCTTCGAGACTAAAACATTGTTTTCCCTCAGGGAAAATCAAATAAATCAATCCTCTAATCATGTAAACGAATATCCCATTTTGAGTTAAGCTCTTGCTAAGAATTTGGCATAAGATATTCAGATGTGTTTTCATAAATCATCCTAACTATAGAGCATAGTCAGAAATCTGGAGAACAAATAAACGTTCTCCTACCATACAGTACGAGTCAGTAAACTGATAAGTGATATTTTTGTTAATTCACTCCATCAACAAAATGACTTTCAAGAAGGAAGCCTTTTCTTAAAAACCAAAGAGTACTATTGGCTGGTTACATCATACTTTCTGACAAGCATTGGCAGAACAAAGATAGGAAATGATTTGTTCACATTCAATTTGTTCACATCCAAAAGGGTCTAAGAAACACTTGGATTACAGAAAAACCACAGTAGGGAAATGCTTGAATTCTATTTTGAATTCTGTCATAGATTTAAAAAAAAACAACAGAAATTGTAAAAAGAAAGTAATTAAAATAATTAAAAATGACTCACTATCTCATTTAATCCTGCATCAGCCCAAAGGAGTGGCTGTTATTATTTCCACTTTAAAGAGGAAGAAAATGATGCAAAGAGAGGATAGATAAGCTGCCAAAGACACTCTTGAGGCTTTATGAGGTGGAGACTTCATAATTATTAGACTCTTAGAGCCTTTGAAGTAGACAGACCTATATGAAAAGCTCTAATATACTAATGGTTTTCAAGGCTCTACTTTTAGACCAACAAGGATGGAATTCCAGAAGTCTAACTACTGGGAACGTCCAGCAAAATGTCTAACGAACCTTAAAATGTCCTGGGGACCTACTTTCTGATTCCAAAGGCTTTGTCTCTGTCTTCATAAGAGTACTGGTAGTATCTTGCTAGGTATATTCAGGTATGTTGCATTTCATCAATGCTTTTTAAGGATGTCATCATGTCATCAGACTTGTATCATGTGCACTTAATAATTAAGCCAACCTAGGGCTTTTTCTCATTTCTTTCTTAATCAAAAGGAGATCACTGATGATAACTCAATACTTTTTATAGGAAATAAAACAAACAGCTCTTGCTCTTTAAAGGACGGACAACATGTCTTAACGTGTGACATAGCTCCTCATATGAAGAACAGGCCTGGCAATATTTTTGGTTCAATACAGATTCAAAGCCTGATACCTCAGCTGATTTCCTGCCCTATTATTTTTCAGCAGATGCATCTGTATAAACTGTAGTATTGTCCGAAATCATATGTTTCAGTGTTAGAGTACAGCCACTCAAGGTGCAGAGTCCGCAATTGCAGGCAGCGCCATTTATACAGGCTTGGAGTCAAATGGAGGACCCAGGGGTTGTGTGATGCAGGGACACTGGACAAAGGGTAGGTTGCTTCTTCTTCCGTTAGCTATTTGTCACAACAATATTTGTTAAACACCTATTATGCGCCATCAGGCATTAGCAAACTATGCCCCACAGGATAAATCCAACTCACCCCCCGACTCTCTAGAGCCATGAACAAAAAGTGGTTTTAACATTTGTAAATGGTTGAACAAAATCAAATCATTTTCACTATCTATAAGCAATTTTATTGGCACGCAGCCATGCCCGTTCATTTATGTATGGCCTACGGTTTGCTTTTGAGCTACAACAGCAGAGATGAGTAATGGTGAGAACGATTGCATAAATGTGAAAAGACTAAATATTTATTAGCTGGCCATTTCAGAAAAAGTCTATCAACCACTGTGCTGGACCCAATGATTAACAAAAGAAATATGGTCATTCAGCTTAGCCTGTAATGCAGTGGTTCTGTTGCTTGCACTCGCAAAGTGAACCTCTACAGGTTTCCATTGCTTTCTCTGGGCGAAGAAAAGAACTTGACTCATTGGAAAAGATTCATTTAGCACAGTGTCTTGCACACAGAAGCACTTAATAAATCAATGTTTTCCTCAAGTTGGAAGTCCTAGCACCCTTTCCCCTTCTTCACCTACCAAAATCTTATCTGTACTTCAAAGTCATGATTAAATGTGACCTTGGCATGCAACCTTCTATACCTCTCAATTCATACTGCTCCTTCTGTGTTCACATAGCATTCTGTTATAGTATGATCCTTAATCTTCCCTATACTTTGGTTATATATAAACCCCCTCCTTAAAAGCAGGGATAACTTCTTATAACATTTGTAACCCTGATAGCTTCAAGTATAGAATACGTCATTATATAAAGACAATCAACTAATGTCTGTTGAACAAATGAAAAACTTAATGAATACAGAAGTGGATGGATATCCATGTGGAAGTGTTTAAATAGGTTTATTGCTCTCTAAAATATCAGACAACATATAAGCTGGGAGTATCAAAGGAAACTTGGGGAAAGGCTGTCACCAACCAACATGAATACTAGACTCTGTCAAGTTTATAATGTTGCTATATGTTGCTTACAAAGACATATATTCCACTCTAGGCCTCATTGGCTAAATTATAAAATGTGTGGGAAATGACAATTGTTAGATTCAGTGGAAGCATGAAGGAGAGAAAAAGGTATCCAATAAAACTAATATGTTAATTAGAAACCTTAAATGTATTCTATTTCTTTTTCTGCTGCATACAAGCTTACTCTATCCTATATTATAAACCCAAGTGTTTCTATTAACCATGTTCTTCTTCTAGAAAGTCAATTTGCTCTCTCTCTTAATACCAAACACAGATGCATACTTTTTTACAGCTAACAAAATCGAAAAGAAACTCAAAAAAGCAATGAATATGAATTACATCTCAATAAAGCTGTTATTAAAGTAAAAAGCAATAAAACCTGAGTTATAAGGGAGAACTAAATCTCTGCTTATCGGTTATTTGCTTTTAAAAAAAACTACTGTCTTGATGAATCAGATGAAGTGTTATAATTAATATTTAAATTTTGGGTTCCTATAGATTTTGAATATGTGAAACCTGAAAGAAAGCTTTCTAAACAATGACAACAGATTTCCCAACAATGCAAACAACAGATGTCACCAAAGTATGTGAAGGAGGTTTAACTGAGCCCTAGTCCTTGGAGAGATGACTTCATCTGAGGGCATCACAGGTTACACTGCTGATTAATGCACCTCTAGTAGCTAAGATGACTGGCTGGCAGCATGGTATCCACAGGAAGAGCCCCAGGATGTCATCTCAAACTCCTGATCCATTTTTATGCCAAACAAAAGGTGCAAGTGAGAGCTGTAGCCCCAGTGTAAAATTCCTATGCATTATACTCTTCAGTGGCCATAGATTAAAGACTTTAAATGTTTTTGCTATCTATTTCATTTCAACAGAGAGGTTTTAACAATGTATTTGGAAGGTTTACAACATTAGGAGGAGACAACAAAACTTTCCAATTATAAGTGATAGCCTGTCTATCTTTCTATCTATTCATCTATCTATCATCTATCTACCTAACCACCCATTTATCTGTATGTCTAGTCATCTATCCATCCATCTATCATCTATATTTCTGTCTGTTTGTCTCTCTATCTCCCTAATCCTCATCCTTCTCTTTTGTTGTAATATATCAGTGGGGATGCTACTATAGTAGATTTAGCATCACAGACATTTGAGAATACTTGATGAAAACTATAGAGGTTTCTCCCTTGAAAATGCTCATATGCATATATGTAAACTTGCTATAAAATTTCAGGGATCAGACGTATCAATGTAAACCCGCTCAAGGACTCCAAGTTTTTAAAAAATGCTTTATAAGACTATTTAAAATCATAAAATATCATATTATGCTATTCGAACTCATTAAAAAAACATTATTTTGCACCCCAAATCACAAATTTCCCACAATGCATCTTTAATAAGTTTAACACAAATCACACGTTTCTCATTCTCAAGCATATATTCTACATTTCACAAGATACTTTACCTCTTTCCATCTTTATCTGTAAATACAGTATTCTTTTCTTCTCTTTAAGAGCATTTCTGTTCCTCCAAGGGATGGACAGCTGTAGGTTTTACAGATAGAGCTTTTGCTTTGAAACATGAATACACAGTCCAACACAATACTGTTAAAGCTCAGAAGTTCTCCCTAATGTTTAGCTTAATGTTTCCTATGTTGGTTATATCTATTATCCTGGTCACTTTTGTATTGTGAGCTAGAAGATTACGAACAGATTATCCAGGATACAATTCTCTGACCTACATATTAGCAAATCCTGTTGCTTCTGATTTTCCACAAAAGCCTCGTTTCTTGCAGCACCTACTCTTCTGCTACCTGGGGCTCGCTGGTGGCTTTCACCTGACTCCAGCACTAATACCAGACCTTGGGGACCAGGTTTTCAAAAGGAGTGGCTATGTGGCACGGAGATCTCTCCTTTGTCACATGTGAATGACTATTTTCATAAAATTTGAACTTTGTACTCAAATGGTATACATCATTAAGTCATTTTTAATAGTAAAAACTTATATTAGACCATTAAAGGAAATTTTTAAAATGTGTCTCTTCCAAATTTCAACAGTATTAACTAATTTTATTTCCATATATTCTCTTCCAGCTTTTTACATGCACTCCAAGTGTCTCCAAGTATAACCAATGTGAATATACCCAATTGTCTGCTGATCTTATTAGAGTAATGATGAAATATGACTTCTACAGACAGACTCTCTGGGTTTGAATTCCAGACCCAGCAATTACTAGCTCTGCAAACTTGCTCAGTTTCTTCATGTGTAAATTTGGGATAATAATAGTACCTACCTCATAGAATTACTGTAAGGATGAATAAGTGCAAAGTGCTTGAATAGTGCTTGGCACACGAAAAAGGCCTAATAAATGTTAGTTATATCTAGTATCACTATTAATTCATTTTGCCTATATAGCATTAGACGGGAACCAATTTTCCACAGTTACAGTCTACTTAAAAACTTTTAATAGCTACAAAATATTTCTTTACCTCTGTATATCTGAATTTCTTTAATAATTTCTATACCATTAGGTATTTAAATTGTTTTCACCTTTCACTCTTCTACCTAATAGTGCAAAGAATAGCTTCAGGTATATACCTTTATTTTTATTATTTGAAATGGTTTTATTCAAATAAATTTCTGTGAGTTGAATAAATGGGCCAAAGAGTTTGAACACTGTTGCTGAGTCCTATGTTATAAAGAGAAACGGCATTTATTCAGGTTAGCAGCTGGGTGTTGCATTCATTTAGACAGAACATAGACTATCTGTAACACTGCAGCATTACTAAAAGGCAATAACTTTTGTGGAATTACAATTCCAGTTCTGTGCTCCATGCTCTCCCACCTCCCAAGGTCATGGAGTCCTGACCTGGTGTGGTTTGTGTAGTAGAAAACCTTCACAATGTAAACGTCAAGGTCCTTCTGCTCTGATGACCACAGAGCTCTTTTTCACAGAAATAAAGCTTTCCCTGGTGATCTTAGAACAATTTCCCACAGCTCATTGAAAAATGAAAGCTAATTTCTTCCCCTCGAGGAACCTCAGGCTGCATGTAATATGGCACTTAATTTTCTGTATCCGAGTTGGCAACTGTTAAATCAATTCATGAGCAAAGAACTGGACTTTTCTTGAAAATCTCTGTTCACGCTATCCAACTGTATGTACATTTCACAAAAATCCCTTTTTTTACCTTTTCTATTATTTGACAAAATGAGCTTTAAAAAAGGAAATAATTACAACTTCAATCTAAATTGTTGAACCATAGCGGGATTTATGAAAGGTACTGGGAGAAAAAGAAAGTGAGTGCATTACAGAAGCCAATGAACTAATTCTGGATGAGCCAAATCCAAAAAGCTCATGAGAATCAAAACACCTTACACTTTACATATCCTTCATACTTTCATCAAAGATAAACAAAATGACAAATATATTTCTGTACTTACATTACCTATATATTCTTCCAGATTATAGACAGGACAACGCTAGGGTGAAAATTAAAAAACAAGAAAAGTAACGCACAAAGTCAGTGGGAAGAATAATAAGGAGATAACAATCGCTGTTGACAGGATGGTAGAATTCCATTAAACATGCCTTAAATTCAACTCCAATTGAATTGATGAATAGGTTTTTCTGGCCATTCTGAGTTTCTCAGTTGGATTATTGGCAGGCTATCCCATTCCATGCCAAAGAGAAGGTTCTTTAGAAAATTGGACTACGGCCAATCAATTAGACATTGCCACAAATCTTTTTCCAAGTGTCATCTAAAAGTCATTAACTTTGGGCCCAGAGTATGATGGCCATTTTATAAGTAAGACATCCATGCATCATTCTGGAATACTAAGGAAGAATGAGCCTCATGTTCAAAACCACAGCGTTTTCTTTGTGTCAGTGTATTTGCTGACATCCCAAAGATTTTCTGGCTTTATGTAAATCTAGAGGTTCGAATTACCTTCCAATTCTTTTACCCTGTATTCTGTATCATTCGCTCATTAAACATTTCCTGAGCCTACATCAATATCTGCATTACTGAATGCTTTAATTATTTTATTAACGAGGTGGATTGTGATTGATTCTCAGTCAATTGGCTGAAATAACAGCATGGCTGAAAAACCCTGATTTGTCCCTGAGGTCTTGAGCTTCAATTCCCATCAGGGCCTCCCACCCATATTTGAAACTTAACCTATAACACACACAGTTTACCATTCCCACCTACCTCCCTGACCTTAACTTAAACCCATCACCTCTTCTGTCTCTTTGCTAATGGCCCATTCCAACCTTGACCTTGTTTACTCCTAACTTTTCCTTCAGGAATCCATGCAAACATCACTACTTTGGGGATGCCATTCCCAACCTCCACCCCCAGACTATTGGGTTGTCGGAAAAGTTATGACTCATTTTTGCAACGAAAAACAGAAAAAATACGTCATGACTTTTCCGAAAACCCAATAGATCAACTCACTCTCATGTATCAGGTTTTGAATGTTTTAGAAACAAACTCAAAAGCAACTTAATACAGGGATCTGAAAGACTCTGTGTGTCCGGAGGAAGAGGTACAGAAGCTGAGGGTGTCAGTTTTAAGGGACTAAAGGGAAAACTGCCTCAAAGAATCAGTTTCCCAGGCTATGAACTGACTACTGGGTGTACACAGGCCCATTAAAATGGCTTATAAAAATTGTCCTTCCAGGAATAAGTCTGGCCTAGAATCTGACCTGAAACTACTCATTTCTCTCCTCCAGGTCTAGAGTTTTCCAGTGGAAAGGAAAAGAAAGAATACCGACTTTCTTTCCAGTGATGTTATAAGGAATGACTAATAAAAATGAAGGCAAGTCCTGGAAAATTCAGAGCGAGGCACAAAATAAATTAATAGCCCAAGTTCCTTGGAGCCATCTTAAAATGAAATTATCACTCAGGGACAAATCCAAAATGAAGAAAAAAAATCCTATAAACACAATTTACTCTAGGAATTTTCAATAACTGTTATTGCTTTCTTGTGGCAGCTATGCTCACAGAAGGCTCATTTCCTTTCAAGCCTACCTTTGTACCCTTGAAGACAAGAAAAGGGTGGGGTTGGGGGGGAGGTTATGTACATACTTAATCTGATTCTGTCAAATTGCCATGTCAAAATGTAATCTATGAAATATTGCTGCATGATTATAGACATAGAAACTTGAACCTAATTATCAGAAAGTAACAACCCACTCCACTAATTGCATATAAATCCTCAACACTGGAAAAGGTATATAGCTTTACCATATGTGTATATGATATACTTGCTACTGGTTTAAATGACCTTTCCCTATATGAGTAAAATGAAGAAATTATATATAGATGAGGCTGGATTATTTATGGCTGATTTAACACAAAGCTTCAAGTTGCTTGATTATGGCCTTTCTACCACAGAATATGCACACTGAAAGAAAGAGAGCTCTCCACCCCTGGGCATGTCCAAGAATAACCTGACTGACCATAGCCATTGTAAATACAAGGTCAGACAATTAACTTCATGAACTCATGCTCAAAAAAGTGCTACACACCCCACTGCTGAATATCACTATGGTGACCTTCGAAGTACTCCCCTTGGGAAGCTATGCACTGATGCCAGCACCTAGTCCACCCTTCAAAGAAATTTCGGAACTCTTTTTCTGGAATGGCCATCAGAGCTGTTGTCATATTACCCTCGATGCCCTGCATGTCATCAAAATGTCTTCCTTTCAATATTTCCTTTATCTTCAGGTAAATAAAGAAGTCACTGGGGGCCAGATCAGGCAAGTAAGGAGGATGTTCCAATACAGTTATTTGTTTACTGGCTAAAAACTCCCTCACAGACAGTGCCGTGTGAGCTGGTGCATTGTCGTGATGCAATAGCCATGAATTGTTGGCGAAAAGTTCAGGTCATCTAACTTTTTCACGCAGTGTTTTCAGCCCTTCCAAATAGTGAACTTGGTTAAATGTCTGTCTAGTTGGTACAAATTCATAATGAATAATCTCTCTGATATCTAAAAGGTTAGCAACAGCATTGAACAAGTTCGTGAACTTAATTGTCAGATCTCATACATTCATAGAAAAAGACTGGAATGGCCTTTTCTAGTCTCATGTCCTCTGACTTGTGATTTGCTAAACTTGATAAGCCATCATTGTCATATCCTGTTTTGTAGATAAACTCCTGTCCAGTTTATTTTAGAAGCAAAATATCCTCTATCTCAATTACCATCTCTTTTTCAGAACCCTCATAGACAAGCAGGAAGCAGTGATGAATAAATTTTAAGAACCAGTTTCTCTAGATTGAATTCAGGGCAGGAAAAGAGTGGGTGAAGTTTACAGGGCCATGCTACCCACAGATTGAAGAGCAAGTTAGTTTTATCACTTTCGTGCAGAGCAAAGAGGAATTCTCTGTGAAGGGATTTTCTCCCTGCATAAGAATATCACTCTCCTAGCGAAGCTATGAAACCACTCACACTGATACATACTAAGCAATAGAGGAATCCATTCAAACATTTGCACTAGGCACTCTAAATTTACAGACATGGGCAAGGTTGAGAGATACTTCCATCCCTGATGCTAAAGAGCATCCAGTGGAAAAAGGCTAATATGACAGAAGGAGAAAGAAGAAAATTTTACACCATGTCAGCTGGTTAAAAAAAAAAAAAGACCAGGCTTGGCTTCCTTTGAGCTGATGGCAGGCTCTCAACACAGACACATCAGGAGCCTGTCAGAGTCCAGCATGCCTGGCTCTGTTTAGACTCAGACCTCACCAACAGTCCATGCTGCTCTCAGATTTAAGCTCTGGCCATCAAGCAGCATCTCCTCGTATTGTTGGTTGTTTGTGGTCTATATCTATGGACAGCAAACCATTCCCAAGGAAGTGAGTATTATTTCCCAGGACTTTGCACATGCACACTGAGCCCTCAGTAAATGTTAAGTGAATGAATGTATATCTGACACCAGGGGTGTCAAAACTTTGAAAAACTTACTTTTGCTTCTATAAAACTTTCTCTTTAAAAAAAAACTGGCAAAAATAATTGATGAAGAGATCAATCTCTGAGAACGACCTTGAGATAGCAAGCTGGGAGGTTAGTTTGTCTGCTTGCTGCCTGTACCCTCCCTGCTCGGTGGATTGATTCAAGGAGTTGAGTCTTCAGGATGTCAAGTAAGCGATTTGAAAAAGTAGAACTTGAAACAATGAAAAATGCCTGTCATCAGCATCATAATGATTGATCACTATCAGCCAGATAATTATACTGAAGCAGAGGAAGATTGTTACAAACATAAAACCTAAAATAGATGCCTGAAGATTAACACATCCTGTTATAATTACCTTTCATGATGTCCTACGAACACTCCCTCTACTCTATTTTTGAAGGTAAATCTGGAAAAATAGGAAGGAATGGAGTTAATAAGGACTACCTCCTATATCCAGAGAGGTACTGAAATTATAGGATAAATCTTCCACACACATTTTTACCTAGATAGACAACACAGGATAAACATTCCCCAATACAACAACCTCTGCAAAATAACATATTAATTCAGTAAGCACACATCAAAATATTACACTAGTGAGGAATTCAGTGACCAATTTATATGTATTATAGAATTTATACAGTACCATATCAAAAACAAATGACATAGCAAAACACGTAAAATACCGGTACTTCACATTTGCCAACTGTGTATATACTTCACAATTTTTCAAAGTCTATTAACGCAATTGAGAGAAGCTATTTAATAATAAAACTGAAAAGTGCTTATAATAGTGGCAAACCATAAAAAACAAACAAACAAACAAACATTTGGTGGTAGCTAAGATAGCCAGGATCTAAGAACTTGATGAGAGAGAGAGAGAGAGAGAGAGAGAGAGAGAGAGAGAGAGGAAAAGAAAAAAGAACAACAAAGAACTGGTTTCCACTTACAGCTGGTATCTAATTGTCTGGCTTTTCTGAAGTCAAGGCCAATAATATGTGAATACTTTATGTAGATATAAGCATTTGCTCAAATTGGCATAACTGATTTCCAATTATTTACATATGGGGGACACAGTGTGACCCTAAAAAAATGAATTGCTTAAAACATAGATCATTTCCAAATCAACTCTGTTCCCTCCATATTAGTCACCACGGAAAGCATCATATTCTTTTTTTCCAATAATGCCACTAGTACTAAGTCAACAGTTGAGATTATTTTTTAATGCCTTAATAAAAGATGCCTTAATGGCCTGGGGCATGTGCCTTCAATTTTTCTTAATGAAAAAAAAACCATCCTTAAAGAGTGAAAACAGGTCTCTTGCATAACATGGATGATGAAGCTGGGTATTAATGTTTTAGATTAAAAACAATTAGCATCTATCATTTCCTTTGTGCAGTACCTGGCACCAGAGCTTTCATGCGGATGAGGCTTTATATACAGAAGATGCCAGAAAAAATGTATACAGATGACTTATAGTCATCTTTTGTTATCGGTATATACTGAGTATTGCAATTTTAATACAGTTTATATATAAAATGTGTATACATTTTTTGGCACCCTCTGTATATGAGGAAGTTGAATTATCTCTACCTGTGGGAACTAGAAAAGGCTCCTAAAGGCTTCTAATATGTTTTCTGAGTGAAAAATTAATAGAAACAATACAGGAAAATAAATAGAAAAAGAATGGTGAGTTTGCTCAATGGTCAGATATGATCAGGTATCCTTTTAAGTTAATAAAGTTTAAGTAAAGTTTAGAGTGAGAAGAACACCTAAGAATGTAGTTTGGGGACAATATGTGGAGAGATATGTATGTCTGGCCAAGGAATTTGAACTTTATTTCTTGTTCTCTGGGAAGTAACTAAAAGTTAGAGATCATGAAATTGGCTTAATCATTTTTTCCAGATAATCCCACATCCCAATGTCTTAAAGATGTCTCCTACTGTCACCCTATTGGGCTGGACTGGCATCCCTGTTGGCTTGGAGTCTGAAACGAATGGCAATTACATTACCAAGAGAACCTTGTATAAAACCAACCACTGTCTATAAACCCAGCACCTACTAGTAAGAGATATAACAACGATTACTTACTTCTAGATTATAAATGTTAAAAGTCAGTAATTTATCAAGAATCATTAAACTTTGGAGTTAAAAGAGGCTCATCTATGCAGCATTCAAAAACAACCTTGAGGGCCGGCCGAGTGGCGCAATGGTTAAGAACTGGCTTGGGACACCAGAGGGCCCCGGTTCGGATCCCACATATGAGGGCCAGTGACACTGCCCTCTACAGCTAAGATGCTGAACAACAGCTCAACCTGGAGCTGGGCAGCCGTGAGTCGCTGGCGACGGCGTAGGCTGCAGCCCCTGTGGCAGTGGGTTGCCATGGGCTGCCGTGTGTAGCCAACAGCCAGCGTGAGCGGCCAGCAGCCGCAGTGAGCGGCCGTCCAGAAGCCGGCGACTGATCTGCCTCACCCGGGAAGAGCGCAATGATGGTGCCAACTTGCGCCAGTGAAGCAACGTCCTCCACAACTAGACTGAAGAAAAAAATGACAGCAACTTGTCTGTTCCCCTTCCCCCAATTCCCCAGCACTGTTCCCATCCCCCCAATTCCCCAATAAAAAAAAAATCTTTAAAAAAAACAACAACCGTGAATCCACCCAAATGCCCACTGACAGGAAAACTGATTCACAGATGTTTCACGGTGTACTCACTCTGGGGACCGTGGTCCACACATAAGTGCTGAGTGTCCTTCCCTTTACAATAGCACACCTCACAGAGGTCTGGGGAAACAAATCAAAACCAGGTCTCCAACACAATGTAGAGGAACTCTAGAAATCTAGTGCTAGTAATATGAACAAGCCTGTTTAAACTGTCATACAGGAAGAACAAATCACAATATTTTGAAAGTAGTCTGACAGGGTTTTAGGGTGTGGCTCCACTATATTTTTTGTTGTTCTGGTTTGTTTTTAAATTTATGTTTTCTCATAAAGTCACAGAAAGCCAAAGTGCCTTATGGGAAAGGGATTCTCATTTTAATACTCTCGATTTATTGATAAAATGTTTTACTGCAGTTCCTATCTGAGAATAGCTTGTTTCTAAGGGAAAGAGTTGCCTCAAGCTTAGATAAGCCTGGGCCACAGGGAAAAGCCATCGCTGGCAGGGAAAGCCAGATTTGAGGGGAAGCCATAAACCATCTATGACTTTTCTTTGGCTCAACGAGAAAGCACTCTGCAGATATCTTCATCTTTATGCATCATAACTATGACTGCAAAAGAGAGGATGAAGACAGCTTTCAAAAGTGAAGAAAGAATGGCGTTTGGTCTGCTGTGGGGGCACCTATTTGGTTAATCCCCTTTGGGGACTTCACTTAAAGTTTCTTTTTTAAAATAAATGATGTATGTATTTAAAGTATACAACATGGTGGCTTGGCATACATATACATAGTGAAATGATTACTACAGTCAAACTAATTAACTTAGCGATTCCTCACAGAGTTATCATTTCGCGTGTGTGTGACGAGAGCACCTGAAATCTACATTCATTTTGTTCAGGAGAGGAAAACTGTTTGCTGAATGTCAGTGCGTAACTAAGACCGTGGCTTGCAGAAGCCATGCCTGTGCTGCTGTCCTCACCACTGTTTCCCACAGGTCTTGAAACATTCCTCTCCCCTTGCATGAGTTCAGGGCAGTGGAGCCTGCTGCTAGGCCTTTGTATGGGGGTGTAGTGGTCATGCTTGTCCTCCATCCTACCCCTCATACACCCATTTCCACCTTAGCGGCCCAATGCTGTCATAAACACTTCAGCTGATCTATGAACTGTACATTCCAGACATTTACTTTAACCAGTTCTTAGATAGCTGAAAAGAAACTCTGTTAACAAATACCAACTGCATAGGCATTGTGTATATGACAGAATTTTTAAAAACTGCACATTTTGATTTAGGCATCGAAATATAATATATATGAATTCCAAAGGATGATGCCCCAAAACATGGATATTTAAAAATAGGTAATGTGAACACTGGTTATCAACTGCTCTAAATTCCATAAGGAAGACGTAGAAAGGGTAGGGTAGGACTTGATCATGTCTTCACTTTAAACCTAGAGGACAGTCTTCAGTGAGACCATTCAGAGACCCTGATCTTCTTCCCACTGTATTAGGGAGCATAGCAGACCAGTGTCAAAATACATCCCACCTGGGAAAGGTAGAGCGCAGAGAAGTGCCGATTGAGTAGCTATATTTTTGACCGACCTGCACTCCCAAAGTTGGTCAAGGCAAAGGTGGCTGAGTGTTTCTCACAGACCAGGTGTGGGCCACGTGGTAGCAAGAGTCTGCCTAGAGCCATTTTAATCCCAGTCCAAGAGGTGAGGATGGGAGGGTAAGGGTCTGCAGAATGGAAAGTCTATACAGAGTGGAAATTGGAAAAACAGAGTTTGATGGGAATGCATAGGTTTGAAGGTTAGAAGCCATCAATGACCTCACAGAATTGCAGTCGGGTAGCCCTGTAGGAGAAGTCTCTGAAGAACCCATAAAAAAACCACAGGAGAGGAAGAGTCACCCCAAATATCTTCTCTTGGTAGCACCAATCAAGTAAGAACTCTTGGCCTCCCTTTCTATTCTCTAACTAGCCTTGAAGGGGTGGATCATAGTGGTTAGAGTGCGGGCAGTGGCAGTGAGCGCAGAGCTGGGCGGGTTCCCTGCCAGCAGCTAACTCAGGGTAGGAGTGGTAAATGAAGAGCCTTTGAATAAAGAACTATTTATGTTACAATAAACTGGGAAACTTAAATTTATTAAATGAATAAATGTTATACAGCTTTAAGAAAAATGATGGGTTTCATCCAGGCACATGGGAAAAATTCCCCCAGTGTACAAATTTTACAGGACAGTGAAAAAAAAACAAATGTTAAATTGTATTTCGCTTTCATCTTATAAATCATGCTTGTTTAGTGTATAAGTTCATGTATATTTCTATATATGTAGCATGTACATTCCTGTAGAGAATTTGATTTAATCCTGGCAGTATCTCTGTGAGGTAAATATGCCTCTCATTTTACAGGTGAGGAAACTGAGGCTAAGAGAGATCCTGTAAGACTATGAATAGCTCACTTGAATTGAGTGATCACACCCTGCTAAATATTTTATGTATTTTTCTCTTTTAATTTTCATAGCAACACGACAAGATAGTCACTATTATATTCCCCATTTTATAGATGAGAAAACTGAGGTCCAGAGATATTCAAGTCCACAGCCAGCAAGTGATATGCTAGTAGTCAAACCTGACCAGTGTTGGCTCCAGCGGTCATAATTCTAAGTACTAAGCATGTGACCCCTGAAGAAGCAGCCAAGTAAAAATCTGAAGCTGAGCTCCTGAATGGGCTTTCCCCTGTCAATTAGTAAGCACTCAGCTATTATACATCACAGAGAGTAAAGCAAAAGAGAAAGAGGAAAGGAGCACAGCAAGTTGGCCACTACCTTTCTGTGTGATATGCGGTAAATAGCTTCCCTTCTCTGGGCTTGAGTTTCCTCATCTATTAAATTAGGGGAATGGATTAGTGAGGCTCCAAGGGTCCCTTCCACGTTTGGATTTCATTTCCAGCTCTGAAAAAATATGTGTGTGGTGGGCAGGTAAGACATATTAAATTACGCAATTTAGCTTAGCGTCTGGCTGATGAGACATTTAAAATTTACAGGTACCTAAGAGGTCCTCCTTTGAAAAATGGTATCGTAACCTAACATGCAATCACAAATATAATTTATAATATGTCAACTGGCCGAAAATATAAATAATTTCAAATATTGAAGGAGCCTAAATGTAATTTTTAAGACAGTGTGATGGGTTATACTTAGATTTATTATTAGTATTTTTAGAACTGCACAGCTGTTTTGGCAGCTTGCTTTGTGAATCCTACTTTGAAAATGTAATGAGGTTTTTTTCTGAACAAATTTTAGTTAATGGAGCAGATAATACATTTATTTTGTTGTCAGAGCTTAACATTAAATTTAAAAAATGCAGTAAGAATGCAGTGTTTGAAATTTGAAACATGGTATTTGGCCTTTTTACTTGCTAGTTATAAGATGGGAAAATAACTCAATATTTTAATGACACTATCCACAATTAGATAATAGTATTCTTCAGGATTTCATTTCCTGTCATTATGTATGTCTTTCCTTACTTTAAAGTTAATAGTTTCATGCTATTGTCTCTCCAAAACAAATCTCAAGTAGCTGAGTAGATACTTATAATATCTAACATGCTTTAGGAACGTCCTATAAGCCAAGTACTGCTATAAATGCTTTCTGTTTATTGATTTATTTAATCCTCACAATAGTCCTATAACTTGGGAATATTAATATTATCTCCATTTGACAAGTGAGAAAACTGAGGCAGAAAGAGTAACTTGCTCAATGTAAATCAGTTAGTGAGTAGAAAAGCTAGGATCTGACCCCAGACTATTAATAAGTGCATAATAAAACCAACAAGGGATAAGAATAAACATGATACATGCTAAAAAAGTCCAATTTTTAGTCAGTGTTTTATGCTTAGATGTGATACGTCAGATGAATTTCACTCATGGCCTGTCTTAAAAGCATAAAAATGTATGCCCCTTGTGAAGTTTTATTTATTTTTTGGATTCTGTTTCATTACACAAAGGATTTGGAAGATCCTGCCAGTAGGAGATGTTTTATTTTCAACTTTTTATTTATCACGTTGAATGATGAGGCCTCAGATTTTGGCTAGGTGTTTTCCTTGCATTTTCTACAGTTTCTCACATCACCACAAACTGGATGACTTAAAACAAGAGAAATTTATTCTCTCACAGTTCTGGAAGCTAGAAGTCGGAAATCAATACATTAGAAGGGCCATGCTTCTTCTGAACGCTCCAGGGAAGAATTTTTTTCTTGCCTCTTCCTAATTTGGGGGGATTCCCAACATCCTCGATTTACTTGGCACACAGCAGCACACTCCAACCTCTGCCGCTGTCTCCTTGTGGCCTAATTGCCTGTGTGTCTCTGCATCCTTGTCTTTTCTTATTAGGGCACCAGTCATTGGATTTAGGAGTAACCCTAAATCAAGTAAGAAAGCATCTTGAGGTTTTCAATTAATTAGCTCTGCAAAGAGCCTAAGGTCACACTGTGAGGTTCCCAGTGGACAAGAATTTGGGGGGACAGTATTCAACCCACTACAGGTGGTGTGAAAATATTGTGACATGGCAATAAATTGTCATTTTGTAACCCCTCTGATATTTCCTCAAACATGGCATTCACGGAACTTCCCAGAGGTCCCCGTCTGCTAATGGCAGCACTGCGACCTCAGTCTGGGGAGTTAGCAGCACCTGGAGAAAACAGCTTTCAGAGATCTCACAAGGCTGGGGTGGAGGGGTTAGGGGTAGTCCCTCTGGGCTCACCTAAAACAACAAGTATGTGGCTTCAGCCCTCCCAAATCTGTTCCCTGCAGTCCTTACGCAACCCTGGGGTGGAAAGGCTTCCGTGTTGTCAGTCCTCACACTTTCTGTAATGGCCTCCTGACTACGTTGCAGATGCTGGTATGAAAATGGCTGTCTCCTTGGAGATTTATAGAGTCATTTCCATAAATTTCCAATAACAGTATATGTAAGAAATGAGAATTAACCTAAACTCATTTGAATGACATGACAAAGCAAAATTCTACTTAGTCACACGCTATAAGTCTCTTTCCTCTTCATTCACTTTAAGATTAATAAGTTAGGTATTAGTGTTTTTCATAAAAAAATAAGTAAAATGTGTATTTCAAATTATTATGGAGTTATATTTTTAACACCTATTCTTGAACCTATCACTGCTAAATATTTCTGAACAATTGTCCAATTAATTCACTAGAGTGTAAGCTCGCATTTGTTCGCAGAGTTCTCCTAATTTCCAGATAAAATATCTGGGACATAGTAGGTAGTGAACACATGGTTTTTTTTTGAATAAATGAATGAATAAACTGAATCTAGAAGAAAATGAGGACAGTATGAAATTACTAGACTCAAATATAAAACATGACCCGACTCATTGTTATAGTACAAAACAATTCATACTAATAGAGTCATCTTTTTGTTGTGAAGGATTTTCTGTTGTGTGCCATCCTTCAACACTCCCCCTATGAGATGTTGTTCAAAAATTTTAAAGAGTAGCTACATTTGCTATGCCCCAAAATTAAACGACAAGAACTATGTAAATGACTATATCTCTATTTTTACCGTAGCTTCCAAGTAGTTCTGGGTCAATCTGTTGTGTCAGATATAGAAGTTCCATAGGCCTTTATGGCTATGGCTCGGCATAGCTGATTGCCTTTTGTACATATGTATTAACCTCCTATTTTAATCTTTATTTTGTATGGTTTTATTTTTTTGTTCATGATTGACATGCTATTTTTGTATTGTGGACTTCCCTGAGTCATCTCAACTTTACTGTGGACTAAGTCAAAGCGTTTTTTAAAGAACACTCATACAGCCCTTCCCAATATGACCTCGAATTAATTGTTCAGTCTTATATTCCACACTAAGCAGTTCACTTCACTCTTTAAAAAGTTTTAGGTTTACAGAAATATTTTGCAAAAACTACAGAGGGTTCTCATACACCTACAACCCCTCCCCACCACACAGTTTCCCCTATTATTAATATCTTGCATTAATGTGGTATATTCATTACAATATATGAACTGATATTCATACATTATGATTGAATAAAGCCTGCCATTTGCAATAGGGTTTACTCTTTGTATTATATGGTTTTATAGGCTTTGAAAATATACGATGTCATATGTCTACCATTACAGTTCCATATATAATAGTTTTACCATCCTAAAAATGCTGTATACATGAACTTTTCAATTTTCTCTTCCTCCTTCCCCTTGAACCCCTGGAAATAATCTTTTCAATGCCTCTATATGTTTGCCTTTTCTAGAAGCTCATATAGTTGAAATCATACAATATACAGTCTTTTCAGACTGGTTTCTTTCAGTCAGCAATAGGCATTTAAAGTTGCTCCATCTCTTTCCGTGTCTCATTTCTTCGTATCATTGAATAATGTTTTACTGTATTGTATGGAATTACCACAGTTTGTTCATCCATCCAGACATGGAAAAATATATTTGTGGCTTCCAAGTTTTGGCAAGTATGAATAAAGGTGCTATAAACATTGATATACAGGTTTTTTGTGTGGACGTAAGTTTCCAAGTCATTTGAGTAAATACCTATAAAAACAATTACTAGATTATATGTTAAGCCTACGAGTATGTTCAACCTTGTAATAAACTGTCTTCCAAAATGGCTGCACCATTTTGCATTCTCACCAGCAATGACAAAGAGTTCCTGTTGTTCCACATCCTCACCAGTATTGATGATGCCAGTGTTTTAGAATGCAGCCATTCCAATAGGTGTGTACTGGTGTCTCACTGTTTTAATTTGCAATTCCCTAATGTCACATGATGTTGAGTATCTTTTCATAAGCTGTTTCCATAATATATCTTCTTTGGTGAGGTGTGTGTTCAGAACTTTTGCCCATTTTTCAAATTGAATGATTTGTTTCTTTATTATTGAGTATTAAGAGTTCTTTGTATATTTTGGATACAAATCCTTTATCGGATACGTGATTTGCAAATATTTTCTTTAAGTCTGTGGCTTGTTTTCTCATTCTTTTAATGGTGTCTTTAACAGAGCATAAATTTTAATTTCAGTATGTCTAACATCAATTTTCTCTTTCATTTATCCAGCTTTTGGTGTTTTATATTAAAATTCATTGCCAAACCCAAGATTGCCTAGATCCTCTAAGAGTTTTATAGTTTTGGGCTTTTACATTTAGGTGTATATCCATTTTGAGTTAATTGTTGTAAACAGTGTAAGGTCTGTGTATTTATTTAGTTATTTATTGCACATCGATGTCCAGATGTTACAGCACAATTTGTTGAAAATATCTTTGCTCCAGTGAATTATATTCACTTCTTTGTCAAAGATCAGTTGATTGGTGTGGTTCTATTTCTAGACTATATTCTATATTCTGTTCCATTGAACTGCTGTCTATTCTTTCACCAATATCACATTGTCTCGATTATTGTAGCTTTATAATAATTCTTGAAGTTGGGTAGTATCAAACCTCTAATTTGTTCTTCAATATTATGTTGGCTACTAGGTCTTCTGCTTTTCAGTTTATCAATATCCACAAAATAATTTGCTGGAATTTTGACTGAGATTGCATTGAATCTTGGTAAGAACTGACATTTTAACAATATTTAATCTTCTTATCCATAAACATGTAATATTTTTCCATTTATTTAGAATATATTTGATTTCTTTCATCATAGTTTTGCAATGTGCATATTTTCTTTGATTTATATCTAAGTATTTCATTTTGTTTAGATGTTAATTTAAATGGTGTATTTTTTTTAATTTAATTTTTATTTATTTTATTTATTTATTTTTTTAGCTGAGCCATCCTGCCACCTGTTGGCAGCTCAGCGGCAACTCAGCTCATGCCGGGCATCGAACTCTTGCGAGAGCTCTTAACCAACTGAGCCACTCGGCCGGTCCTAAATGATGTATTTTTAATTTCAACTTTCAAATATTCTTTGTGGTATAAAGGAAAGCAACTGACTTTTGTATATTAATCTTATATACTGCAACCTTCCTAAACGTGCTTATTAGTTTTAGTTTTGGGGATTCTTTTAGATTTTCCGCATGCATAATCATATCATCTGAGAACAAAGACAGTTTTATTTTTCTTGCCAATCTATATATCTCTTATTTTCCTTTTCTTGTCTTATAAATTAGCTAAGTCTTCAAGTATGGTGTTGAATAGGAATGGGGAGGGGGCACATCCTTTCTTTGGTCATGAACTTGGGGAGAAAATGTCTATTCTCCCTCCTCTAAGTGTGATGTTAACAGTAGATGTTTCTGTAGATACTCTTTATCAAGTTGAGAAAGTTTCCTTTTATCTATGGCTCACCAAGAATTCTTACCATGAATTGGTTTTGGATTTTGTCAAATTCTTTTTATGTGTTTATTGATTAATCATATGATTTTTCTTCTTTTGCCCATTGATATGATGAATTACATTAATTAATTTTCAAATGTTAAACCAGACATGCATACCTGAATAAATACTACTTGGTCATGGTGTATAAGTCTTTTTACAAATTTTTGGATTCAAGTGGCTAATATTTGGATGATATTTTTCATCTATATTCATGAGAGATATTGGTCTGTAATTTTCCTTTCTCGTAATATCTTTGTCTGTTCTTGATATTAGGGTAATTCTAGGCTCACTAAATAAGTTAGAGAGTATTCCTCAGCTTCTATTAATATATTCTGGAAGAGACTGTAGAGATTTGGTAAAATGCCTTCCTTAAATGTTTGGTAGAATGCACCAGTGAAATGATCAGGACCTAGTATTTTCTATTTGGGAAGATTATTTCATTTCTTTAATAGATATAGAACTATTCAAATTGACTCTTTTTCCTTATGTGAATTTAGTAGTGTGTGCTTTTAAGGATTTTGTCCATTTTATCCAAGTTATCAAATTTATGAGCATAGAATTGTTCATAATATTTCTTTCTTATCCTTTTAATGTTCACTTAATCATACATGATTGCCCCTCTTTCATTTCTGATATTAGTAATTTGTGTCTTTCCTATTTTTTTGCTTGGTTAGCCTGGGTAGAGGTTTATCCATTTTAGTGATTTTTTTTCAAAGAGCCTGCTTTTGGGTTGTTGATTTGCTATATTGATTCTGTTTTCAATTTTGCTGACTTCTGCCCAAATTTTTATTATTTATTTTCTTCTGCTTACTTTGGATTTAATTTGCTCTGATTTTTCCAGTTGCCTAAGGAGAAGTTTAGAGTGTCAATTTTAGATCTTTCTTCCTTTCTTCTATATGCATTCAATGTTACAAATTTCCCTCTAAGCACTGCTTTCACTGCATTCCATAATTTCTTTATATATATGTTTTCAATTATAATTGACATACAATATTATATCAGTTTCAGGAGGATGCATCTCATGTTTCTTTTCTTTTCTTTTTTTTGTAAGTTGCATTTTTATCTTCCTTTAGTTCATTTTTTAAAAAAATTATCTGGATACTTCTTCTTAGACCAATGTGTTGATTAATCTCCAAGGATGTTGGGATTTTTCCAGCTATCTTCCTGTTATTTGTCTAATTTAATACCATTGTAGTCTGAGAGCATACTTTGCATGCTTTCTATTCCTTTAAATTTGTTACCATGTGTTTTATGGCCCCAAATATGGTTTATCTTGGTGATCATTTCATGTAAGTCTAAGAAGAATGTGCACACTGCTGTTGTTGGATAACATATTCTATAAATGACAATTAGATCTGATTGATTTATGATGCTGTTTAGTTCAAATATATTCTTATTGATTTTCTGCCTGCTAAGTCTGTCCAGTACTGATAGAAGGGTACTGAAGTCTTCAACTACAATTGTAGATACATCTATATCTCCTTGCAGTTCTGCAAGTTGTTACCTCATGTATTTTGATGTTGTTTGTTGTTTTGCATGCATACACATTGGGTATCATTATGTCTCTTGGAGAGTGATCTCCTTTATTATTATGTAATGCTGTTGTTTATCCCTGATAATTTTCCCTGCTCTGAAGCCTGCTTTGTTTGAAATAAAAATAGGTATTCCAGCTTCCTTTTGATTAGTGCCAGCATATATATCATTTTCCGTCCCTTTACTTTTTTTTTTTTAAAGATTTTTTTTTAATTGGGGAATTGGGGTAGGAGAACAGCGTTGGGGAATTGGGGAAGGGGAATAGACAAGTTGCTGCCCTTTTGTTCTTCAGTCTAGTTGTGGAGGATGTTGCCCCCACTGGCCCATGTTGGTATTATCATTGTACTCTTCCCAGGTGAGGCAGTCGGTCACCAGCCATTGGATGGCCTCTCACAACAGCCCACAGCAGCTCACGCCAGCTGCTGTCCAGCCCCACTGCAGCCTACACCATCACATGCCAGCCCAGCTCCAGGTCGAGCTGTTGTTTACCATCTTAGCTGTAGAGGGCACAATGTCACTGGCCCCAATGTGGGATCTGAACTGGGGCCCTGTTGCCCAGAGTTGGCATCCCAAGCCAACTCTTAACCAACACGTCACTCAGCCGGCCCACTATCTCTTTACTTTTAATCTGTATATGACTTAATATTTCAAGTGAGTTTCTTATAGATGGCCTATGGTTAGGTCTCAATTTTTATTTTTAATTCACTGATAATCTCTTTTAATTACTGTATCTAGACCATTTACATTTACAGTGATTATTACTATAGTTGGATTAATATAAGTCATATTTGTAACTATTTCTTTTTGTCTTTAATTGTCTTTCACTGTTTTACTGCCTTCTTTGGTTTTAATTAATCATTTTATATAATTGAATTTCCGGAGGGCCGGCCGAGTGGCTCAGTTGGTTAAGAGCTTGCTCAAGAGTTTGAGCTCTGAGCAACGGCGGTTCGAGTCCAGCCCGAGCTGAGCAGCCGCTGAGCTGCCAATAGGTAGCAGGATGGCTCAGCTAAAAANGGCGGTTCGAGTCCAGCCCGAGCTGAGCAGCCGCTGAGCTGCCAATAGGTAGCAGGATGGCTCAGCTAAAAAAAAAAAAAAAAAAAAACCACAGTATAATTGAATTTCCTTCCTTTCTTAGCATATCAATCATATTTTAAAAATTAAGTATTGTCTTAGAGTTTGCAGTGTACAGTTAGAACTGTACAAGTCCACTTTCAAACAATGCTATACTGCTTCACAGATAGTGCAATTACCTTATAACAGAATATTCCCAATTCCTCCCTTCCATCCTGTATAACATCACTGTCATTCATTTCACTTATCCATGACTATAATCACTAGAAATACATTGTTGTTATGATTAATCTGATAAACTTAGTTAAAAAAAAGAAATGAAATAATTTATTTTACCTTCATTCATTTCTTCTCTAACACCCTTCCTTTATTTACATACATCCAACTTTCTAACCTATATCATTTTCCTTCTCTTGAAGAAATAAATTTTACCATTTCTTGTAAGATAGAGCTACTGGCAACAAATTTTCTGTTCTTGTTTGTCTGAGAAAATCTTTATTTCTCCTCCAATTTTAAAAAATGATTGTGCTGGATAAAGAAATCCAGGTTGGTGTTTATTTATTTTTTCTTTAAACACTTTAAATATCTTATTCCATTTTCTGCTCAATTTCTGAAGATAACTTTGATAAGATTCTTTGCTTGTTCCTCTATAGAATGTCACTTGTCCCCTCCAGATTCTTTCAAGATATTCTTTTTCTTTGAGTTTTCTGAAGTTTATATATGATAATGGCTAGGTATAGATTTTTTTTTGGCATTTTCCTGCATAGTGTTCTCTGAGCTTCTGGGTCTTGGGTTTGGTGTCTGTCATTGATTTTGGGTAATTCTCAGACATGACTTCAAATATTTCTTCTATCCCTTTTTTCTACCTTCCTCTTCTGGTATTTACATTATACATATGTTACACCTTTAGTAACTGTCTCATAGTTTTTGGTTATTCTATTCTGGGTGTTTTTCCTTCTCTTTCCTTTTTACTTTTCAGTTTTAGTTTCTCTTGACATATATGGAAGCTCCTTGATTCTTCCCTTGACCCTGTCCAGTGTACAAACGAGCACATGAAAGACATTCTTTATTTCTTTTAGCATTTTTTATTGTTATCATTGCCTCTTGATTTTTTTAGTTTCCATTCCTCTGCTTACATCACCCATTTGTTCTGCCATGCTGTCCACTTTTCTACATTAAAGTCTTTATTATATTAACCATATTTCTGTTAAATTCCTGGTCTGATAATTCCAAAAATCTCTGTCACATCTGAGTCTGTTTCTCATGCTTGATTTGTCTCTACTAATTATGTGTTTACCTTTTAGCATGGCTTGTAATTTTTGTGTAAAATCAGACATGATGTATTGGGCAAAATAAACTGAGGTAAAAAGGCCTTTAGTGCCAGGTTTTATATTTATTTGGCTAGGAGGTAGGCTGTTTACTGTTTGCTATAGCTACAGATGTCCAAGACTAAATTCCCTCTATTATTCTTGTTTTTATCTCCCCTGTTGTCTTTGGGTTTTCCTAGAGGCTTCTTCTTAGAGCATGAGCTTTGTGATTCTTTACAACTATAACCCCTGTTATTATAGGAGTCCTGCAGATGTGGTAAAGTGTGCATGGGGGCAAGACCTATGACTGAGAACTATGATTAGGTCTCAGCCTTTTAGTGGGCTGTGCCCCTGGCTGTGATCCTCACAGGTGCTTCTCAGCTTCTCCCTCTACAGCAGTGGTTCTCAACTTTTCACAGGGGTCACCGAAGACCATCGGAAAACACATATTTTCGTTGGTCTTAGGAACCAAGACACCGCTCCTCTATCCATCTCCAGTCCCACATGCAGATACACCCACATACAAGTACCTGGCGACCCCTGTGAAAGGGTCATTCAACCCCCAAAGGGGTCGTGACCCACAGGTTGAGAACCGCTGCTCTACACCCTTATGTGAGATAGGAAGGCTAGAGATGGGATGGAGTGTGGCATTTCTCTTCTCCCTCTTGGTTAGGCTCTGGTAAAACCTAAGCTAGTTAGGTTCTGGTGAAACCCATGTTGGTTAGGCTCTGGTAAAATAGTTTCCGTTGAGGAAAGGCCTTTGCAAATGAGAACAAATGCTCTCAGTATATTCCAAAATGGTTACTTTCCCCTCACCCCCAGCCACATGCAAGAGGACTTTTACTCTAATATTTATCCTGAAAATTTGGTGGGGCTCCTGAAGCTAAAGCTCATGAGAATGTGCCCTCCCTCCGCCTCCACTGCTCCCCCCCCCCCATGAAGGCTGGGTCCCCAGGAGATTTTCTTTCTCAAGCTAGTCCATTCTCAGTCTCCAGCAACTGGTCAATTACCCTTTCAGTGTCCCCACCAGGATCCAGCTGCAGCTTCTGCTCCCAGTAAGCTCTGCCTCTGTATTTTCCTGTCTCCTCAGTTTTCAGCTGATAGTTTGCCCTGTGACCTCAATTATTTGATGCATCTAAGAAGAGTTGTTGATGTGCAGTTTGTTCAGCTTTTTTTCTTATTGTAAGGATGGGAGTGAGGACTTCTCAGCTCTCTACATGCATGATAAGGAACCGGAAGTCAGCAGTTCATTTTTCATTGACCAATACCACTTTTGTATTTTTTCCCTTTTATATGTGTTGTTCCTTCTGAACCTGAAATGCCCTTTCTTCTTTTCACAGAACAATAAGAGTCTCAACATTTATCATTATCCAGTACACGTATTACTCCCACACTAAAGTCTTTACTAATATTTATTCATTCCTATGTGTTCTCATACCATTAAGTAGATGAGATGATTAGAACACTTACTACATTATATTATGATTATATTACATTATTAACAACATTATGGTGTTTTAGGTACATATGATGGACAGTGACTATAATTTACCTGTTTATTGATTTTAGGTTTATTCTTACAGGTCTGGCTTTGATTCACTTGATACTTCCTTTCAGCATGAGGTAGGTCAGATAGGTTTTGAGCTAACAGTGGAACCCTGTGGTTCATTCTTATTTCTTATGTAAAGGCCACAGAAAGTTAGTAGATGTTTCCAGAGAATGATGCAAATTAGTAACATATTCATGTGATTCTAAAGAATCTTGATTACTGCTACCCTTGTTCATTCAATTTCCTGATAGGGTTAAAAGGGTTTGCAGATAAGCCCAAATTCTGTTGCCATATTAATGTAGGTTATCATCATTCATTCATCTTGCAATTTTTAGTGGTTCCTCCCTTAGAAGGCTGGAATCAATTTATATTTTAGCAAATGAATAAGAGACCAGATTGAGAGCTCTGAACCAAAGCTTGCCTACCTTAGACATGAAGCAGAAGTCCCCTATCTGGGGACAGGCTTCTTTGAAGACATTTGACCCTATAGTGACCAAGGTAGGTCATTTTACTGTTAATATCTTGGAAAAGCACAATGGTTCCCATTTGGTAATCATAACTTCTAGCCTTTAACTGCAACAACCATTATGTATCATAATCATATTCTGAAATGCTAAACATGGTAGGATCCTGAGAGATTTTCAGATCCAATCTTTTCATGTTATCAAGTGGGGAGTTCGTTATTTATAGGAAAATATACCATAGCTCATAAAAGGGAAACTAGAATGTATGCCCACAAAAGCAAACACGTTTGTACATTTTGTTCTCTACAATATCTCCAGAGTTTAGAACAGTGACTAACATATAATGAGCATTCCGTAAGTACTAGTTGAATTAGAATGAAAGCACCCCCCAAAGTTCTATTATGAAATTAGAAGCCAAATAGAAATAGAGCAAGGTTCCTAATTCCCAAGCAACTGACCTTTAAATTATATGATGCTTTTTCTCAGCAAATTCTATCTCTTTATAATTATGCTACATATCTTGGAAGATGGAGATGCTAGAGAACAAAACAGACAAAATAGGAAACTAATGTTTCTCAATCAAGGATTAGGCCACAAAGAAAAGTCTATTTATCAAGAATTGCACAATATCCAGTACAGAAGGTCTAAGATGTTAAATTTTGTCAGAAATAAGTTATTTTGCTGTGCATGGGAATGAAATCTATTTACTTTTCATATAATTAGGTGAGTTATATGAATTAATGCCATTTAAACATAAAAATCCAAATTGTAAGGATCCTCCTCATTTCCAACGCACAGGAGGTATTAACCACAAGTTAATTATTATTGAGGATTTATTATATGTAATATAGTAAGTGAGATGGGATTGTGGGGGGAGACTACAGAGACATATAGAGCTTGATTTCTGCCCATGAGATAAGTGGGGCATAAGACATATCTACATAAACAGATAAAATGAGTGCCTGTACTGCTGGATCAGTGCTGACTATGTTCTGCAGGCAGTACCACAGGATTTTTGACAATGAAGAAGTAATGTAGGTGAGGCACAACTATGGAAGACAGAAGAGATGATTCTTGAACCAGACTTTCAAAAATAATTTAAAGCTACAACATAGGTATGAAAAGATTTTTCATAAGGAGAATGACATAAAACATATCTCTGAATGTTATCTAAAATATTTGGATAAATGTAACCACCATGGAACATCTTGTACAGACCTGGCACATACGGGGCCACAGTACATAACAACTATTCTCATTATTTATATTATTTGCAATATTAATAAAAGTATGCAACAGTCTCTTTCAATTGTGATTCTCTCTGAATATAACCTCATGATTCAATTTGTTTTTTACACAAACAAAATATTATCTATTTGTATTTCTTTGACATCAGAGAGGCAACTGAACTTTTCATTAAAAGATAAGCACAAGTATTTATTTGATTATTTATATTCAGCTTCATTCTCAAAAGATTTAACATAATCTCCATGAACACATATAATTAAATAACTACAGTATTTAACTTTTTAGGGGACTTTAGTTATAGTAGTTATTTGTATACACATTTTATCACTCCTTGTTAGGACAGAATCCCAGTTATCACCACCACCCTCCTTTACCACAACAGAGAAATGGACTTCCAGTTACTATGGCTACCTGTTTATTCTGTATCAGTAGTGGGTAATCTTATTGGTCAAAATTTCATGTTCGTTGGGCTATATGAAAAATGAATAGGGTTACTTAGGTTCAAATGCGGGGAAAGAAAAACAAAACAAAAAAACAACACAACATTCTGTCTATTTCACTGCCTGGCACAGAGACTAAGGTCCCTCCTTCCCTTCCTATCCCGGTGTAATCAGCACTTCTTAGAGAGAGTCCAGATGCTCTCACCTGAGGCACAAGTGGAGGACCACCATTCTTTCCTTCATCCCTGCACCACCAGAGAACCTGTGTGTAGCTGAATGGGTAAAGAGCACAGCTCTCCTCACAGGTAGCCTCTAGCTCTAAAGTCTACACTTAGAGACCTAAGAGTTACCTCATACGTTTGTCTCAGGTCAACACTGAATTCTGCATTGCAGCTTTTCCAACTACTAGGCACTTGCCACTAATAAGATAACTGATAATTTGGTCCCATTTGCACTTTGTCCCTACTTTCTACAGGAAAGAACCTGAAAGAGAGGCATCTGTAGTTAATACTCCAAACTTCAACATCCTTTCTAAACTGGAAAGTTTTTGATGATATCTTGATGGTCACATGGCACCCTGCCCATCATGAATAATCGATTACTATTCTTAAATGGTCATGTGGTTATTCAAACACTTCGAGATCTTTGCTGAAATATGCTCCAATTATAGTTGTCTCCTATTCTGCCCTTCAAGTCATCTTTACACCAGAAATTTCTAACATAATTAAACAACAACAACAACAACAAAAAAACTAGTAGCTTTGTAATTTGGCTTCCCAATGATACGAGTCTCTAGCTAGCTGCAGCGGATGGGAACCAAAAGGGGAGGGAGGCAAAAAGAGGAAGAACAAAAGGTATTCATTTATTTGGATTTTCGAGAAGGAGGTCACACTGCAGAGCTGTCTTTTTATCAACCATTCCACAGGGAGACAGAAATGTTGTCATGACTCTCATGGCAGATCGATACAGTTAGGGGTAAAAAGAACAAAACTCCAAATCTAACGTTCTGATAACTCAGAAACACTGAACTGTGGATAGGCTTTATTGTCATATACTGGCTTTCCCAGAGTCAGAGAATCTTTGGGTTAGAAGTCTTAAAATGAGTTAGCCCCTTGGAAAACCAATGTGGAAGCTGGACCTGTGACTTCTTGGCCCTGATGTTAGGCAGAGAGCTCTGAGCTCCAGTCAGAGTGTTGGTGACACTGAAGTTATCGATGTGACTGGGATTCACATTCAACAAGCTGAATGGACTTCCTGGGAACTACCCCAGTTAGGCACCACCAATGAATGAGTGGGGAAAGTAGCCTATATTCAAAGATACATTATAGTCTAGACATACAACAAGTTATTCCGGTATCATACTTACTATGTGGACTTTAATCCAGCCTGGCAAATGAAAGAGCTGTTCAAACCTGGAATTATATATTGGTCCTTGTGACATGAAGTATAATATGTCACCCCATTTAATTCCTATAGCCCTTAGTGGTAGTTAAGCAATTAATTCTTATGAGAGTTGGGATTATTATCTCAGTTTTACAGATGAAGTATCTAAGTCTCAGAAAAATAGAGGGACTTGGCCATAACCACATAATTCTTAATGGGTCAAGCCAGAACTGAAATTCAAGCTTCCTGACTCCAAATCTAGTATTCCTTTTCACTTTAATCCCAAAGAAATCTCTTTATGTCAAGGACTTATTTTCTAGACGAATGAGTTATGAAGACTATCAATTTATTATAGGGAATAAGTGAAATGAGTACATGAAATTTTGTTAGGTATAATTCATTCCTGTTTTTTAAATTGGCCTACATACATAAATAAGCATTTCTCTAAGAATTTATCATGTGAGTATATTTTTCTTACTGCTATTTTCTCACTATAATTTGAAATTCTTTTAAATTCTGAAGCTCTTGTTTCATTTTCTACCCCTCTCTAACAAAACTAAACTGTCCTAGAACCTAATTATACTTTTACTTTTGGTTTCATGCTGTGAATCTCCTTTTGGGTCAGACCAAAATAATTATTTCTAATTAAAACTTTTTGCATGAAGTAAATGAAATACTACCACTCTGAAAATACATCCTGTTGTAAGAACATTGAGTAAGGTTGTATACTATGTCAAAGTTATTTTGTTTTAGTGGAAACAACCAGAGACAATCAAGTCAACTAAAAACTACGTATGTTCATTTATTATGACAACAAATGTCTGAGCACCTACTATGTGTTGGAGATAAAAAAAGTGAGCACAGCCTGGTGTGTGTCCCTGAGTAGATAACAGCTTAGGAGAGAAGGATATATATTCAATTAAATAAAAATGTATCTTATTTACTTAAATAAGCACAGAATTTTTTATTGAGAGGGGGAAAGCCATTAATTCTGCTAATGCAAGTGAAGGTTTCAAAAAGGATTTGATAATAAAACCGTATCTTGAAGTAAGAGATGCTTGTACTACAACATGAACTTGAAGCTGAGGAAGAGGACTAATCCCAGTGCTCCGGTGAGTATGTAATCAGATTATCTGGCTGGATTTTCCATCACATGTGTTGCTGGCACCATGAGAAAACTTTCCAGTCTAACAAGGATGTTGAAGTTTGGAGTATTGATGATGGATTATTAGAATTCTCTTTTTTTCTCTCCAGTATGTTAGTCTTTCTATGTTTCTTGTCAAATCATGAATCCCTCCAAGTCAAATATGCATAAATAGTAGACTTTGGTTGAAATACTTCCCTTTCAGTTACGAGTGGTGAGTACTGTGGTATTACTGAGCTATGGAGAGATTAAAGCACCCGAGAGTCTGTTCTTCTTTTATTTACTCAGAGTGATCTACAGTCAGGTTAAATTGACTGATGTCTAGAATTATGACCAGAGTTTTGGCTGTTTTAGATATGCATACTAATGGAGGATGCAAGGGTTTCCATCAATGACGGTTTAAACAGTTTTCAAAAAGGCATATATGAGAAGATGGTATAAACATATTCATAAAACCAATAAAGAAAAAAATACCGTTTATTAATTGTAATAATTTATATTTTAAAAATAGTTAGGATAATTGTTTTGAATATGCTACCGAGATTGATATTTTTGTCGAACTGTCTTCATTTTATCAGCAAATAATTAAATAATGTTCCACGAGAGCAGAGTAGGGTTTTGGCTACTTATAGGGAACTTTAAGGCTTTATGCATTCATTGCTGAGCCATGAGACAAACACCTGTAGTGTATAGACGGGTGACTGCTTGTTGCAGAGATTTAAAACGTATGCTCTGCTAGTCAATACTGCTACATAAAACAATGTCATCCATTCCATACTTTCAAAATATCTTCTTCGGAGTTTACATTCTGTCCAATTCTAAATGAGGTGATTTACATATAAAAATAACACTAAATAGAAAATGAATGGTCAAACATAAATGGATTCCTTGAGTGACCCAAAAGAAATTAGAGACTCTTAGGTTTAAAATTTTTTTTTAAATCTAATATTTGCTACATTAGACATTTTCTTCCAAATAACTTCAATACTGTCAGTCACACGATCTATTTCTCTTTGCTTAACTTACAAGGTTTAGATTGAATCACAGAGCCTGCCATGATAATTTAAGCCTTCTTTGATTTCCTATTTCCCTTAGCCTTACTTCCTTTACCCTCATCTGCACTGCACAATTCAGTGCTGAATACATATTACCTCATTCTCCAGTTGTGTTCTCTTTATATATATTGTCTTTCCAAATAAATCAGGAAGGAACCACATCTTATATTTTCTTTGTCCCACTGTGATGCTAACCCAATGCTAAGCATATAGCTTTGTTCCGAAGTTAACAGTCCGTAAAATTTAGCTTATTGTTTTAATGTGTTTAGTGAACTGATCTGTTGCATCAAAGAAGATTAGAAGCAGCAACCACAAAAAAAAAAGGCTCTGAAAGCTAACAGAAGCGAGAATAGATTACATGGGAAAAGCTAGCCAAAGCCATAAAACCACTAACCCCAGAAGAGAATGGGGTCATTGAGTGGAGGAGCAAATAAATACAAAACCTTAAATGCCTCTGAGAATGTGACTGAAAAGAGCAAAGCATTCATCTAGATTTCAAGAACAACTATTTATTTAATACTTACTACGTACCAAGAACTAGTCTAGAACCTGAGTTTACAAAGGTTAACATGGCAGCTGAATCACTTGCTTTTGAGAAACTCACTGTTAATGGTATGAGGCACAAGATATTGTTTTCAAAATAAAGTGGTAAACACTATTAAATAGATATAAACACCATACAGAAGCACAAATAAAAGATACTTCCTTAACTTTCCCTGAGCCAGAAAGACTTTCCGGGTGCAGTAGCTTCCCTTGATGACTCATGTTATTAAGAAAAAGTAAAGATGTCAGTCACTGTTTAAGAAGACCTTAGCATCTCTAGAATGAAAATTGTAGAATGAAAATTTTGCCCAAACTGATTAAGTATTACGAATAACTTTAGACAGAAGCGACAAGTTTTCAAGGGAAATGTGGGTGCTGAAAAATAAGTCTGTGAATTGCAATACTACTGTGTGGGACAGTGATCCTTCATTCACAAAATAGGTTAACACAAGAAAACTCTTTCACAGGAAGAAACCAGAGGAATCTATAGCAATTGATGCAGATTGCATTGAGTTATCAGAAAATATTATCAACGCTGCAGCACAATTACATAAACCATCTGGGTGTCATTTAAGGGAAACACAAAATTCTCCCAAGGGATTCATGAATCTTCCATTAAAAATTGGATTTATGCCTATGACTAATTTTTAAAAAAATCTTCACTAAATGATAATATGATCTTTTGTTATATATGAAATTCAGATTAAATTTATGATCAAATCCAAATGATATTTATCTTAATTGATGATTCTGCATTTTCAACTAAAAGCCTGAAAGTTCATCCATGGCCATCTTATTTCTTGAATCATCAACTATAAAGTTTTCATAATTAGGATTCTGGCGATGATAGAGGCACTCAAACAAGCAGAGCTCACATCAACCCTTTCAGCAATGAATTTTCAATAACAGAGTCATCAAAAATCTTCAGTTAGTGAGTCTATCCTAATCTAGCTTGGGTTTGTTACCAAGGCACACAGAACATTTTTATAAATTCACTTTTCTATTTGGAAATGCACTTTAAAGATTGGCTGCAAACTATACACTCAGGATATACGCACTCTCTTAGCATTTTAAATGTCTTCAAACCTTCCTCATGAATTTTCTGTGCACCATGTCTTGTAAGCTTTGCTTTATTTATATCGTGGTCAAAAACCACCACTCTGTTAGAGCACATTTGCTGTCGCATCATAAATTCAAATTATTCACCAATAATCGAGCCTATTAGCACCATAAAATCTCTATGAGAAATTAGGTACCATTTGGAGAAAACACTGATAATCATTCAGGAAAGGAAAGGTACATTTATAATGACTTCATCAGCTTCAGTTTACACAGAAAATAGATTTTAAGAGACAGCTGAACATCACGCATTCATTCAACAATCCTTGATTTTATACCTATTGTGCCCAGCCTACTTGGACTTGGGTCTTCTAATATCTCATTCCAAGACCTTTGACTACTCTACATTGCCTACCAATCATATCTCTATGTTCCATTAACATATCCATATGAATTTAGATAAAGGGGTAACAGCTTTTCACAAAATAGTGAACAAAAGAAAAGGTGCGGTAATTACATATATTTATAGAGCACATCTTAGAGGTTCAATGTGATTAAGGGCAAGTTTTTTGAAGCTGGAGAAGCTTGACTCTGTGGCCTGCCATTTATTAGTCATGCAACCCTAGATAAATTTCGTTATTCATTTGGAATTAATAACAGTATTTAAAGCACCAAAATGTGCTGCTGTTTATATAACATAATACACGTAAAACACCTAGCGCACTACAAGGCATATAATCAAGTGTTCAATAATTGCTTATTAGCTGTAGTTATTAGAGTGCCACTTCTCATTTGTTAAAAGGTTTCACCAATTTATAACTGGTATTTTTTTTAAAGTATTTTCAGACTATCATGAGTTCTCATTTTTTGCACAGTAATACTATACTCATAAAGGAAGCATATCCATATTCAAAGTTAAATAATGTGCCCTGATTTTTAAAAATTTCATTAAGATGTCTAGTCTACATGACACATAGAAGGAGTCAAAGGCCATATAGGCTTGTAGATGATGGCTTGAACACAGGAGAGAAACCCATGACCTAGTATATAGATGACTGACCTATAAAACTTATCACTGCATCTGCTGAAGATGCCGAGCATCCGGTATCCAGGTCAATGTGACGCAATGAGCTCCATACTGCACTAACCATGGGGTCCCTTACAAGAGTTAACAATCTTATAACAGAGTATAATGTGTAAGACTTGATAATATGCAAGACTTGGGCAGAATAGGTATTTTCTGGCTGATGGTTTTGACACCAGGACTATAGGTAGCCTGCAAACATTACAAGGACCCTTCAATTTTTAACACATGCTATAATTTATTGAGCACCAGAGCATTCAATAACGATATCACCATTTACCTATGGGTAGCATTTTAGGGCTTCCAGGGTTCTTTCACAGTCATTACTTCACTTGATCCTCAAAACAATCCAGTGAGAAGGCACAGCGGATTCAAATTCCTATTTTATAGAATAGGAGGCAGAGACTCACGGAGGAAAATCGATTACCAAGTTGCACTGCTAGTAAACAGCAGGGTCAGAACTTGACCTTTCCAATCTTCACCACATCATAGCATCGTGATACTTATTTCTTTATATGATAAGCTAGGGAAATCCACTTGCTATACAGAATAGATTCTTATGCTATATTTTATTAAAGTGATATTTTGTTAAAAAATAAAAAAAATATCTACCAGTTATGTACAGATCATATCCTTGTTAATAATTTGAGGGACTCAGGATCAGTTCTGGTCTAATAAGCTATAAAATTATTTACTTCATATATATTTTACATATGTACATAACACATATACACACATACACATGCATCTACACATGTATTTATATTTGCTTGTATCTATCTGTGTATTTACATAGAGGCATTAGTCCTTGCTCCTTAAATAGCACTAAATTATCTCCCCAGTCCATGCACTGTACATGATTTGTATATGAATAAATGGCTTTTTTCTATGGTCATCTGGTTATTTAATACCCTTGACCAGGAGAGCTTTTTGGATATTAAAAATATCTGAATATATGAAACACTCTTAATTTATTAATTATTTTATGATCATAAGAGTTTAGGAATCTTGTGCATTCCTATCAATCTTACTCTTTTTTTTTTAATTAGCACTATAGCTAGAGGAGTGTTCCAGGATATTTCCCCACAAATATGACTTTTTCTTCAAATAAATACTCTGGAAAGCATATGCTTACTAATACAGATCAAAAGGTATATATTAATAGGTATAAATGTGAGAAACTTATGGAAATAAGAGAAAACACATATACAAAAAAAATTATCCACAGAAATATATTCTGTCCAAGTTTTAAGACAAAATATTAAAATTATGTAACCTTTGACAATAAAGTCCTGAAGGAACAGACTGTGAATCTTAAAAGGAAGAAAGAATTTCCCAAAGTCCTCACCAAAGCACAGTGTGCTATGGTTGACGATATTTGTATCAAATTACCATTGGAACCATGTGTCTAATCCAATTCAAGATACCATTTAAGTGGAAATAGGAAGGCAATGGAGAACAGCTTCGCAGTCAAAGCTCAAAATATGTGCCATGACATCCCACCAAAATATGAAAATGGCTAAAATTTACACAAAATTTTATTTATACCCACACTAAGTTTAAAACCACTCGCTATCACTCGCTTTCACTCAGAATCAGAAGTTTGCTCAGCATAATAGTGACTTTCTAACAGCTTACCTTGTTCACATGTTGACCCAACTAGCTATTGCCAAAACCATGTTTTCTTTTCAAATGTGTAGTAGCTTTCTGTTGAGCATAGTATCAAGAATACCAACCAATATTTTTTTTTCATAAACTCATCTGGCAACATACAGTAACAGACATAAAACATATGTTCAACCGAATTAGCATTTTTCTTTTCCAATTTTCGTAAAGGAAATTAATAACGGGAATATTAAAGGAAAAAAACATTTTTTTCACTTAGTCAAATGTTTATACAATTGAATTAATATTTAAGTGAGGTAAATGTGGGGGGGATATTTTAAAAGTCTATACAATTTTTTGTTTTGTAATCTCCTTCTCTCTCTGTCTCTCTCTCTGTCTCTCTCTCTCTCTCTCTGTCTCTCTCTCTCTCCCCCGTCTCCCTCCCTCCCTCTGTCTGACTGTCTCTCCACAGCTATCTGAAATACACACACACACACACACACACACACACACACACACACACACACAAACACACTAGTTGAATACCTGACTTCTTAAGAAGTGATTTTGATCAAATGTCTTTTTCAGAATTTCATTTAGATTTCTTCAATAGACAGATGAGGAAAGATGAAAGTGGGGGAGAGGGAATTCATTTAAGTCAATCAAAGTTTTCTCTGGTTAATCTAACTTGTTTTCTAAAGGAAAAATAAAGGGAGGTTATAGAAAAGGAAAAACACCTTCTCTTGGGAAATAAAAGAAAATTATATGAAAAATTACTTGTTACAATTTTTGAACAGAAGAGAAAATGAAGTATAAATGTCTAGGGATTTCTATTCCCCTCTCCACTACTACATTTTAACCCAATTTAAAAGGGTTTTCTAAAATAAAATTTAACATATCGTTCCATCAATGCATCCCCACAGCTTCAATTCCAATTTGTTTTAGGGGTAATTCTACTGGTTTGATTTGCTACCAGTCTAAGATCTTCTGTGTCAAAAAGAAGTAAGAAATTCTGTGAGATTTTGAAGAGAATAAATTAGTTGAGTAAAACCTCAATAAACTGGTCTTCTCAGGACTGTAATATACTAAATTGCTATTTGTGATTAAATAAAGATTTGGAGATTTTTGCACCTTTCAAACTTCCTTATTTTTTGTGTAGAAGTTCTCCTAATATGAGAAGTCATCAAAAGTCTTGTTTACTTTGGACATAGCCCCTCAAAATGTTGGCAACCATCTTCAAATAATATCAGTGGTATATAGGAGGTTAAATATCCTACAGAGATTAGCAGTCTATGCGGATGCAAGTACAATAATATTGCTTCCAGTGATACAAAGTGATAGGGCCTTGAGACTCTGAGCGATCCAGGGAAGGGTGGCCTGAGCCCTGCCTTGCTCCCCTGTTTTCTTGCCAGCTCTCATTCACTCTCTCTGGCTTCCAAAGGCATCCTGTCCAGGGGAACCACGCTTGGAGCCTTTTGGCAAGGCCTCGCACTCTGGCTCGGGTTAGTGGCTGGGCTAGAATTACAAACCAAATTTCTTCACTTCTAGTCCACTTACCTGTCCGTTATGAAACAACATGATGATTGTATCAACACATACTACTAGGCCGTCGCCTTTGAATAAACTTTGGCACCAACTGTATGCTAAACATCTCCCCAGACCTCACCCAACTAAACTCACTGCTGTATCACTCTACAGACTTTACGTGCCATCTCTTTTGTAGGAGTCATCAACAGAGGTAAGACCACAGAAAGAAAATGTGTTAAACTAAGATAAATTCAAAGGCAAAATATGCACATATGAGTGGACCGACCGCATTAAGTCTATATTTCTTCCCTAATTTTCTGTTCAACTAAGATCAGCCGAATATAATCATAGCAGGAGCACCACTGATTAGACACTAATAAAGTGTTTTAACAAGAAACTACAGCAAAATATACCAACCAGAAATGGTTGTTTTGATGGAATATTTTTAAAAGTAAATCTAGATTTGCTATTTAAATAATAGTCAATTTCATATAAAATCAAATCATTTCTTCTGTGAAATATTTGCCAAAATCAAGAGTTTCTACAGACACTACTTTTATCATAAGCATTCTCATATTTGAAGCCATACCAATACAAGTTTGGCTTATAAAACACAGCAATACAGATATTTCATTCTAGTTTTACACCAAATCTTCAAAAATTGTCATGATTTCCTAAGGAAACAAAATCTCAAAACATAAGAGATTAATATTTATCTTTTTGAGTTTGATAGATTCTTTAGTTCTTTATAAAGAACATTACTATGACTTCAAATCTAGCACACACAAGTATTCTATAATTTTGTATAAAGCTTCTATAATCCCTTAAAAATGTTATGCAAATTTGAAGCATTCACATATGAAAACAAAAGATCTTTAAAATCCAAACCTTACATTTCAGAAGAGAAAAGTGATGGAGATTTGGAGTGATACAGTCTAATCCTCTTATCACATTTGCACTAACATCATTATTCTTGGACACCTTTTAGCACAAACCCAGAGAACACAGGCTTACACACAGGTTCACGAATAGAATAAAACCCACATAATCAGTAGCATGCACCCCCCCCCAACCCCCCAAATGAGATAACCTAACTTCTTTCAAACTGTTTTGTGCAGGTTTAATTATCTAGGCTTCGTTTTGTCACAGCAAGGGTATTGCTAATCTTTTACTATCCCTTCTACCCGCACATGTTACAAAGCACAGTTAAAGGATTAACTCAATGTACGTGCATGTCTGCCAGCTTTAAAGAAGGGAGGGAGGGAGGGAGGGAGGGGAAGAGGGAGGGAAGAAAAAAGAAAAAGAAACCTATTTGACTAGAATTCTCCAGCAATCTGAGTCATAGTCCACAAACAGGAATATTTCATTCACTTTTCTGAAAATATCTTATAAAGCAAAAAATTTAAAAAGGAAAAAAAAGCAATATTTTGGATTGCTACACGGTTCAGATGCAATTCTCTGTTTGAAGAGGGAAGAGGAAAGTGTACTCTTTGGTAATTGAAACTCAAAGACCACATACCATGTTGTTCAATGTAGATTTCTTGACTGGCATCACAAGAAGCACTGTGATATAATTATTTTTAATTGCCAATTCATGTATCTAAAGGAAAGAGTGTATAAGACTCTCCAGAGGTACCGCTCTACAGCGGGAGTTTAATGCATCAATGCAGGCTTCAACAAACGGGGGCTTTTGTCAATATTTCACTGGCATATCACCCACAATGTAACACACCACTTAAAATTTAGAGAGGCCTTTCATTTACAAAGTGCTTTATAGTAATTAATCCTCAGAATACTCATTTGTGGGGGGGGGAAGGAGAAACAGATTATAAAACAGAAGATTTTAAGCAAGAAATGGTTTGGACAAGGCCATAAAGAAGTCATTCTTTCGAGACTGAAATAGAATCTCTGGCATGCCCCACATCAGCACTGCTGTTTTGATATGATTCATATGACTAATATTTTTTTCGGCAATGACAGCAGAATCACAGTGTTTTCTTTATGCCCACTGATTTCTCAAAAGTTCACTTCTATACTTCAAGTGTTAAATGGGTAAAGGCCACAGATTTTTCCATACATTGTCAACAATGATACAATCCTGACATTTCTGTATATATATATATATATATATATATATATGTATATATATATATATATATTCTTTAACACTGAGAGGACATTTATAAGTGTTATTATAACTTAGACCATCAATGCTGTGGCAACAGATCCAAGTTCACCATGGCACGTATACCAAGATAGGAAACAATGCACAGCATTACAGTTGCCTAGGAGTCATTCGAGCATTTTTATTGAATAAAGGACTTTCAGCTTCATTCACTCATTCATTACTCAACCACTGTTAAGCACTGCTATTTGCAAAGCACTGAATTAGATGATTTAGCAAAAAAGAAGAAAAAAAACTCTGTCACCTCATCTCTCAGAGTATATAATTCCCGAGACAGACAGGTAAATGAAAAATGAAGATAATTAAGGACCACAGTAGAGGGATGGGAGCACAAAAAAAGGAACACGTATTTGTATTTGGTGGCGATTCAGAACAGTGCTTCACAGAAGAGGTGGTTTTTACTTGCATTTTGGATGAGCATGGTTTTGACAGGCTGAAAAAATTGGGAAAGTTTACTGAAGAATAAGGGAAGGTGGAAATATAGGGACAGCTTTCCTGCTCCTATCAATCTGGGGAGATTTGTAGCTCAAGTAATATCATTTTTGACTACATTCTGTAAATTCAAACTGAATTCATGTTGCTGAGAAATTCTGGGTGAGAATGGCTTGTGATTATCATACAAATTGGTTATATGTAAATTTGTGCTTCTATACTGTTCGATGATACAGCTTATTCTTTCATGTATTTCAAGGATACCTAAGATTGTTTCCCCCCTAATGTATATCATATAGAAAATGGGGGAATTTAATACCCTTTTCAATAGAAGGCTGAAAGATTAGGTGAAAGACATCGTCATGACTTATATGAAAACATGGCTATGAGTCTATAGGAATTCTTCAAATGCACATCATATGCTTAATTTTCCCCCAGGCATTATGCAGGATATGGCATATTTCCTAAAATTACATCTTAATTTTGCTGACACATTGGCAATGCTCAATAAATGCTTATTAAATGAAACAGTCCCTGACGAGTTTACAATTTGAAGAGAGTAGGGGTGACTCTCGACAATGAGAATGACTGGAATGTCCCATAAAGGTTTAAACAGCGCCCTTTTTGTGCAGTGTGCAAGGCACAGAGAACTAAGTCAGTGTTTGAATTTGGCTTTTTCAGCTCCAAGACTAAGGTTCTTTTCAATGTGTCATAGATACACTGATTCTATTGGCTGTTTCCTTATTGGGAGGTATAATTTCAGTGTCAGAGTCACAAAGATGCCTTACGTGTTTATGCTCTTTATTTTTCTTCCATGCACTCACTCCCTGTCCCACTGGGGCCCATTTTCTCTATGGTTTGTGTTCCTCTCTCACAAAAGCCAGTGGAAACTCCAGCAACACCTAGGGGAGCACAGACCATCGCCTCCGCCTCCCCAGGACTGGCTCAGGAAGACACCAGTACCCCTGCTATCAGCACCTGCAGACTGAGTTTCCTGGGAAGGAAAATCCTAAGTACTCTATCACATAGCAGCTCCTCCTAGCACTTGCCAGTGTGGTACTGATGTAACTATAATGACCCATTTTAAATGTCAATAAAGGCATGGGTAACCATCTTTAAACCCAAACTGGATACCTGCTGGAACATATCTCTCATTGAGATTAAGTATTAAAGGTTACTTAAAGTTTAACAAAACAGTTGTTTGGAAGATTACCTGACAGTTTATCTCAACTTTTAGCTTAAAAACAGGAGCCCAAATAGGTTAGCACATCACAATCCTGGACAATCAACCCACCCACCTTCCAACTGTGCCTGGATTCGGAGTCTGATGGGGGTGGGAGGTGGGGAGGGGGGAAGTCCATTTTGGTCACACTAAGTCTTTTCCAGAGGTAGTCATGAGAAGTGAGAGTCATAGATAACTATACTTCAGTATTATTAGTTTTCTTTTTAATTTTATGTTTTCTATTTTATGTATTAAGAAGTATTATTCTGAAAAGAGAGTCCACACACTTCACAAGACTGCCAAGATGATCCACAGCATAAAAAGATTAAGAATCTCTAAAGGTTGCCCAGAAGCCAATTAATGTGAGAGCATGCCAAATGCATTATGCCAAAAAGCGGAGAGAAGTCACTACCTATCAGGAAAATAAGGAGAGGTACTGAAAGTCTGAAGAAACAGGGATCTAACTGTTACTGTTAAAAACCTTAAGGACAACCTTAAGGAAGATGTTTGTGATATCAGGAAGGAGGCAGATTAGAACTAGGCAAAGATAAGGGAACCCCTGCTCACAGGGGATTCATTCTAGGACAAGCCTCAGGGAAGCACCTTAAGTGCTCTCCTTATCTTGCAGGCAACCTCTTAAAGAAACAGGGTCCCGCTAAAATGTCACTAGGCAAAGACAGATGAGCACTAAGAATAATTGCTTACTTCATTAATGAAATAATATTTATTATGTATCAGGTACCACGTGCTTAGTGATTGATAGACATCTAATGGTATAAAAGACTGCAAATGATCTCTGTCCTTGTGGAAATTACAGTCCAGCTGGAGAGACAGCTATTAAGTGAATGGGCACACACAAATGAAACATTAAAACTTATGATGAGCCCCATGGAGGAAAAAGAGTACTGAGGCAAGAGGGTATGATAATATAGCCTGGTAGTGAGTGACACTGAAGCTGTGACCTGTAAGGTGAGCAGGAATTATCCGGCCAGATGGAGGGAGGGGTGTTCTAGGGAAGGGGATGAATGGGTAGGAAAAAAAAAAGAGGCTAGTGCCCTTTACTATTTGAAACTATTGTACTTTTCAACCTCATGGAAATTTTGGATAGGTGTTCCATCTTGAGAAGAGAAAAAGAGAGTAAAGGAGTAGAAGGCAGCTAAGCAGGGGAGCAGGGAAAGAAACAAGGATGAAGAGGCAAAAGCGTGCTTCCTAATCCTCTTGTGGGAGACAGGGCAAACTCCCACTTAGTCTCCGAAGCAGATCTGCCTTTTTCTCTTTCATACCCTTTGTAATGAAGAGAATGGGAGAATGTAATGAAGAGAAGAGAAACCCTAAGTCATTTCAATATTGACTGAGAATCCAAAATGGACCACTCAGAAAGTGCTAGGGAGAATACAAAAGTTAGTCAAGTACAAAACCTGCTTGGCAGAACAACTGTGCTCCAGAGAAACAATTTAATAGAATGCTCACTAGGGGTTGAAGCACAGCTCAGCCACCAGCCCCCTGGTGGGGGGGTAGCCTCGGGCAGGCCACCTCTCCTCTGCTGGCCATCTTTTCCACATCTATCAAAAAGCAAGGGGGCCAACTGACTCTGATGTCATTTCTGGTTTCAACAGCCTCTGTGTGGCTCTGTTTCCCAGGTTCTGTAATAGGAGAATGTTCAAATACCTCCAACTGTCAGTATGATTGGAAGCAGCTAATATATTTCAGGCGTTAAAGATATAATTGTGATTTTTCTTTTCTGTTTAAGCCTGGCTTTTTGAGACTCCTGAACCTGAACTGAGCTGTGTGAAGACTGAGAATGATTCATTAAAATGTGCACTTGTGAATTCGCTGAACACTTGGAGCTGGTGTTGAGAGTTTAAGGAGGGGTTCCTGCTAGGTCCAGGCACAGTACTAGGTGTTACGAATTTTAAAGTGCATAAAACACTGTCTTTGAACCTTTAGACCTTCAACAGCTTAGTAATGGAAATGGCCATGGAGAAAATAGTGATGCTAAAGAGAGTTACTATCGGAAGTACCAAAATAGGAATATAAATGAAGCATTATGAGGACACAAAGGGAGTGAATAAGGGACCATGACAGAAGTGCATGTGCAAAGTTTTGTCACAAGTCTCGCATTTGAGTCTGATTTTAAGAAATGTAGAAGTCTTTATTAAGCAGGGTGAAGCACATTCCAGGCAGACAGAACATGTATAGGCAGGAAGAGGAAGACGGAACATAATGCTTTTCCATCCCTAGCATCTATTTCAGTCACATTGCAGATAAACAGGATTTTAAACATGGGAAAGCATCCAAATCGAACAATTCTCATTCTTTCATCCAATGCCTAACGGGCACATTTTTAACTCCCTTTTGTAATTGCCAGGAAAATGATGTGTACCCTTATTTAGAAGAAATAGCTCTTCTTTTAATCAAACACTGTATCACTCTCCCACTAGAGCTGGAACCAAATTCTTCTGCATTTCAGATGTTAATTGGAATTTACTTATTCTTTTGTAAGGTGTGTGAATATGGTCTGTCAGCAACTAAACACATTTAAGCAAAAAAAAATTTTAAAAAGGGAAAAGGACAAAAATAGGCTTCATGAAAAGCAATGAAATGGATTCTGTCAGCCTCTTTGACAAAAACATCGACTTGAAGGATGTCCTTGCCAGGTTAGGACACGTTCCTTTTCCAGCTACTGTCAACCTGGGCTCAGCTCCACTCAGAAATGCCTGCCTGGCTGGCAGCTGCTAGAGATGGCAGCTCCTCCTAGCAACAAATGAAGCCAATGGCAAGCCAGTCGCAGTGATCCTTGCTGTTGAGGGCAGTGACATCTCATTTATCTGGCGACTCCAGTGAAGATTGTATAATGCATAAGATAATTACTAGGAGACGGAAACTGACATTCCCAAGCACCAGAAACTATTCGATTTTAGCCAATTTGATTGGAAAGTTGCCTAACATTAGACCTGTCTGTGTGGGTTTAAATTATAAACAGACATCAGAGTGCAGTGGGCTGTACTTAGATTATGAAGTAAATAGACCTGAAGTGGAATGTTAGTTTTATCACTTACTATCCATGTGTTCTTCGGCATGAGTTTCCCTGGGCCTTCATTTATTTTCATCTCTTAAAAAGGGATAAATAATCTGACCTAACACACCTCGCGGGGATGTTATATGAATCGTAAGTAATAGTGGCTATCAAAGCCTTTGAAACTACCAAGCACCACATGAATAAATATTAACTGACATTTTTTATTATAGAAAAATCAGTATTTAATATAGTTAATAGCTTCCTCTCCCATATGGGTAATCTTGGGTAAATCACTTTATCTTTATTTCCTCATCTGTCCAAGGAAGATAATGCTAGGTCATAATTAGGGACTCGCTATGAAGATTGAGTGAATAAATTTACACAGTCCAAACATGTAGTCAGCATTCAAAAATGTTAACTAGCATACTTATTATCATCATTTTAATTCCATCATTTACTACTCTGAGAACTTGAGGGATTGTTAAATTGGATAGAGCTATTAATCCTGCTAGGTGGCCCCAAAGCAATGAGCTGGAGAACTCAAAACACACACATCCAAGGGACCGTGCACAGTAACCTCTTAACCCTCCACAAGTTATTGACACATTTGTGCATGTGAGAGGTTTATCCCCAAACCTTCTACATTCCCTGTTGGACATTAATTACTCACTTTGCTTTCACTTGTAATCTCTCCTTTATTCCCTGAAATGACTACCCTTCCTCTCCACACATAAATATTATACAAATATGGGCTAGTCCTTGGAATGTTTGATTAAGCGAGCCTGTCAAGCACATAGTTCCTCATGAGTCTTTCTAAACAGAGTACCTGCTTTGTATCTTATTACAAATTTGTTTTCCTGCTTAGGAAGGAGGGGACAGGACATTTTTATTACACACAACCCCATTTATACATGGTCATTTTTAATATTAAAAAGGTATAATATATATTATCAGCATACCATAGTTGATGTGGTATAATAATATAATCTTTTGTACAGTTGAGAACAGGTAGCAATGCCAGGACTTTCCTGGACCCAAGTCAGTAGGAGTTATTGATAGGCACTACATTTCCAGGCCAGGGCTTTAAACCATCTCTCCATTCCATAACCCAAGTATTCCTCTTTGAACATCTGAGGTATTGCTTATTCCATGCTCAGAACTATGAAAGATTCCACTTGGGTGACCTGACCTTTGTACAGTCCCCCTCCAAGGTTGGACTATAAGCTCCTTTGAGGGTGTAAGTCTTATATTCCGCCTTGTATTACACGTTCCCAAGCATCTGGCACACTTTATACATAGCACATGCTCAGTAAATTTTTATTAAATGAATATATATATATATATATATATATATATATATATATATAAAGAAGGAAAGGTTGGAGACATGGAGGAAAAACAAGAGATGTAAACAGAATGAAAAGAGGGAAGAAAGTGATGGAGTGAAGGAAAAAAAGGATGATGGAAATGGAAGAAAGAAAACAAAAAGAATAAAGACACATGGGCAGAGAGCTCAAAAACACTTATCTACTTGAAAAAATGTATATCCCTGGGTCACTTACATAGAGTATAACCCTGTTTCCTACTGTTATTCTTGTATACAACTCTTGATGCTTAGGATGATAGGGACCACTACAGGGTATCAAAGACAAATGGAAACTTCACAGTCTTAACTCTCATATAAACTTAAAAAGCTAAATATAAAAACAAAATTTTAAAGCAGAGCTTTGACTATGATTATTTTATTTTTGCTTTTTTTCCCCCTTTCCTTCTCAGAATATGTAGGTTCAGTTGCCCTCACACTCCATGAGCCAGGCTTTCTTACTCCAGCCCTCACGTCTTCAAAGCACAGTCACCCTTACAGACACACACCTCAGTAAATATTCTGGCCTCAAATTAAAAATAAACAAATAAAAAAACCTTAAATAGCAACCCTAAACTACTGCAAACAGTGGAATATTTCTTCATCAAATAAGGGACAGAAAGGAGGCTTAGGTATGAAATATGAAAATCTTTGATCAAACAATGATATAGCGACCCCTATCACCTTTGAGTAACTTACTATAGTTCTAATATACTGATCTCTACACTGATCAGATCAACCTCCCTGAGGTTTTTATGTAGATCCAATGACATTACAAACATGAAAGTGTCCTGAACATAAATAAAAACAATGCACACAAAAATGCATACGCTGCTAAGCAATTAACATACATTCCCTGTGACTACAGACTGCAGAACTAAGACTAAAAAAAAAAAAAAATTGCACAATGAAGAGAAGATGATCCTAGCAATCATCTCCAGTGTACAATTCAATCATCGCCCATGTACACTTCAGGTAACAAAGCCTTCAATCTTAGATTTGTATCAGCAAAGACTGGATTCCAATGTTGGTGACCATTAGAAAAGGAGTCACTGATTTAGTCTAGTTGACCCCCATGATCCCTTTTAGTAATTAAGAATCCATTAAGATAAAGCCAAGAGTGGGCATAATGCTAACTAGAAACCAAGCTGCTATACTGGGAAGATCTCTCAGTGCTACAAGGAGAATTAAAACAGCTACAAACAGCTGGTTGTGAGAGGAAGCACTGGGTCTGGGCTTTTCTGAGTTTCTGAGAGGCCCGTTTGCAGATAGGTACACCTGGGCTCCAGTGCAGTGCTGAAATAAATAACAGTGCTCAAAGAGTTATGTGTACTGCCACACAAGATGAGTCATAGCTCTTTGGAGGATGTTTTTGTGAAACTTCATTTTCCATTGTAAATGACTAGATCAGGCTCTGAAAAGAGTCTGAGCTGTGGCCAATTAACTTCCCTCTGCAGTTTTCATCTGAGACGGAAGCCCTGTACAATTCCATTTTCCACTTGCACAGAATGCATCTTACGTAGTGGGGACTTCGCCTGTGTCTCTTTAATTTGTAAACAATAAGACACCAAAAACCGGGCCTGTTTGTAAATACAGATTTGAGAATGAGGACCAAGAAATATAATTACAAAGTCTTAAGAAAGGCATCCTTATTATAATAATCTAGTACTCTGTACTCCATCCTATATTTCAGATTATAATAGTAATGCTACATGACTATTGGGATAATGAATGAACAGATACCATTAAAAACTTTCAAGAATAAAAAACACACTCTGACGATATTCACATTAAAACTCCCGTAATCAAAACAGACATACATGCAAACTGTGAGAAAAACATTTAGAAACCAATTTGCAACTATCCCAATCACGTATTACCTCACATATTACCCAAGCACTCAAAGCTAACAAGACGTGAAAGCAACTTAGAAGTGACAATGGCAGACCTAAGGGCAAAACAGACAACATTAAATATCAAAGAAAAGTTCAAACCAAATAAGGTCCTTTAAAATATTAAACCTACATCAACACATTTTACTTGATGGAACACTAGGGTGTAACTGCAGGTAACTCATTTTAAGAAATCAAATTACATGAATTTTAAATATCTCAGCATTATACAGAAAGTATCTCAGAATGTGCAAGGTCTGGCACCAGCTTGTGACATTAGGCAAATCCCTTAAGCCCCCACAGCTGCCACTTTCTAATCCATAGAGTAAGCACAATATTCCTTGTCATTGCCTACTTCCATGGGGTAGGAATTAAATGAAATAACAGATGCAAACATGCTTTGCAATCCATAAAACACAATGTAAATATTGTATTTCATTTATAAAAACAATGTTTGCTTTTTATAAATTGAAAAACCACTCTCAGTTTTTCATGGGTATCATATCACTTGAAAGCAAAGATTTAAACCATAAATACATCAAATGAATTATAAAAACATAACATGCAAAGGGAAAAGGAAGAGAATAATGGAAGGAAAGCCCATCTCTATGATTTAGAGAACAAAGGGAAAAACCAAAACAGGAACCATAGTTTTTGCCTGTCTCATTACGATGAGAATCCTAAATAGTCAACTGATGTGGATTCAGGAGTGGCTCGTCAGGCCACAGACCTATGTGGTTGAAGAGCAATGGGAGCTAAAGCAACTGTGGTAACAGACAACTCCCTCACCTCGGAGGTATTGTTGGGTGGATAATGAGACGCGAGAGTTTGCAGGAAAACTGGTAGATGAAAATTTGAGGATAAATCAGATATAGGCTTTGACTTCAAGATGCTGATAATTTAAATCTGGAGAGATAAGTACAAACTGAACCTAAGGCAGGAGAAAGAGCTTAGGGAAATACAAGCAAAATGCTATGGGAGGATAAAGAAAGGTAGAATTGATTTCTTTAGTTTCAATAGGAAACATTTCATGGTTTGGATATGCTGGGTCTTAAAGAAAGAAGTTGACAAGTAAAGATGACAGAAAAAGGCATTAGGACTGAGCGCATAGAAAGGTGAGATGTATGAAGTGGCTCAAAAAGAAAAGAAAAAAAAACGGAAGAAAAGGAAAAATGTCATAAAGGGAAATAAAAACGGAGATGAAATCAGAGAGTTATGTTGGGATAAAATCATTAAAGAGCTCCAAAGAAAGTCATGACGCATTTTTGCAATGAAAAACATAGAAAAAATATGTCATGATTTTTCTGACAATCAAACAGAATGGGTTACTAGAATTCACTGAAGGTTTTGGAGGCAATAAGTGGCTAGCTTACCTTTAAAGTGGCAAAATACAAAACAGTGGGGACAACCTAAGGCACCCTTCCAGAATGTGCCAGGGGTGAATCTTTGGAAAAAAACCAAGAAATCAGAGAACAGAGGTAACGGAGGAAGCTATGAGGGAAGATGAACATAAGTGAAAGCACCACTATAATTCCACTGTAATCAAAATAGATAAATGATAAATTTTCACATGCAAAATATATATGCTACTCTGAGATATCGTTTGTCTTGCCAAGTATTTTGACATTTATAGGGGATAGGGAAAAATACTACATTTATTGGGTGTTCATTATTGAGCTGAGTGTATTAGCTATTATTTTATTCTTTAAAATTCCTCTAACTTAGAAAGTAGATATGATGCATTTGATTAAAAAAAAAAAATGGTGACAGGAACTTACGTCACCTCAACTCAACCAGCAGCAAGAAGAAAACTGCAACCCAGTATGACTGATTCCAAGCACTGCTCTTCACAACCAGGCTGCTCAACCACAGCAATGAGAAGCCTTTGGGGGTGGTGTGCCCACACAGAACACGAAGTGTTCGAGCAGAGACTGAATGGCTACACAGGAATCAACCACTACATGTTATTTTAGGCTAAGTGATATTGAAAATGTTCAACACCCTTAAAACTCGATGCATCTCAGTATTTGTTTTAGAGAATTTCTACTTTCCTCTCTCTTTTTTTAGATGGACTGAATTAAAACATAAAAGGCTCACTAGATACAGAATATTTAAAATGGCAAATCTTTTGAGAACAAACCCTCATCCAATTCACGGAGTGAAAGTAATATTGATTGACCCAGCCACTGGCCTTGAAAACAGACATAATGAATGCTGTAATGAACACAAAAGAGTGTGGTAAAGTAATTGTGACAATACCATGAGATAAAAGCTGGATTAATAGCCACGCTTCACAATCTAAGCTTCTATTATGACTGGAGATGTGCTTATTATGTCTAACGATGAAGAAGATGAAACAAGCTAAACGGATAAGGGAAGATACATGTTGCCTCTCAACTGTCTGCCATTTCAGTTTCTTAGAGATGAACTTTAAGTGATTCTATCATAATTTGCATAAAATAAATACTTAATTATAAAAAGTCCATCTTTATGTATCTTACTTTAAATATTCCAATGGGCTCCAAACTTCCATTAAAGCCTATCTTAAATAGTCTTATTTAAAACTGTGCCATAATTTGAAATTTCTGAATGTATATAAAGAAGTAATATGTTCTGAGGCAAGGCACTAAAATGTGCATTGCTAAATAGCTACACATATGTCTATACCTTTTTTCATTAAATAGTCCCAAGATGTAATTTTAAGGTATACATATCCAAAAATACATCACAAAACATTTTTACATTGGAGCAAAGAGAAGGGGAAAAATCATATTCTATGATTTAAGCATATACCTTTCCAAATGTACTGCCTCATTAACAGAAATGTATAAATTTTTAAAGCCTGACAATAATAATTTAAAAGTCCAAGTTAAGTAAGTAAATTCAAATACTACCAGACGTAGCAAATATTAATTTTATTTTCAAACTCTTCTCTCATAGCGGGTATTTGTGGTCAGAATCAATGGTGTTTACATGTGTAGGACAGTTCACAATGAAAATACAGCTTCTACTCTGTTTTCACTCCTTTTTCCAGTTTTTGCTCCCACACCAGAGTGTTAAAATTTTGTCACACCTCTCAAATTGTGAGAAAATTCACACCTTTGTGTTACTTTAAACAAATGAAAAAAAAACATGCAAATCAATTAATGTGCCATGAATCCATTAGGGAAAAAATGACTTTCCTTTTAATCTTTATTAAACCACGATTAAATTGATATTTTAAATAGAATCAGCTTTTTTAATAACAGCACTATTGAGATAAAGTTCATGTACTATACAGTTCACCCATTCAAAGTGTACAATTCAACGATTTTTAGTATATTCACAGAGTTGTGCAACCATCAAAATAATCAACTTTAGAACACTTCATTACCTCAAAAAGCAACCCCACACCCTTTAGCTGTGACCCATTCCCATTCGGCACTATATAATCATCAATCAACTTTCTGTCTATAGAGCTGTTTATTCTGGACATGACGTATAAATGGAATTAAACAACATATTGTCTTTTGTGACTGGCTTCTTTCATATAGCATAATGTTCTCATGGGTTAGCCATGCTGTAGCATGTATCAGTACTTCACTCTTTTTTATCGACAAATATTCTGTTGGATGAGTATGCCACACTTGATCCATTCATTACTTGGTGGACGGTTGGATTTTTTTCTACTTTTTGGCTATTATAAATAATGTTGCTATGACTATTAGTGTACAAAAGTTTTTGTGTTGGCATGTTTTCATTTCTCTTGTGTAGATATCTGGTAGCGAAATCATTGTGTTATGTGGTAACTCTAGGTTAAAACTTTTGAGGGACTGCCAGACTGTATTACCAAATGGCTACATCCCTTTATGTTCCCACGAGCAGTGTATGAGGGTCCCAATTTCTCCACAGCCTCAGCTACTCTTGTTATTATCTGTCTTGTTAATATAGTCATCCTAGTTGGTGTGAGGTGGTATCTCCTTTTAGTTCTAATTTGCATTTCTTTGATGGTTAATGGTGTTGAGCATCTCTTCATGTGGCTATTGACTATTTGTATATCTTCTTTGGAAATTTACCTATCCAGATCTTTTGCACACTTTTAATTGGGTTATCAGTCTTTTTATTTTTAGTTGCAAGAATTCTTTATGTATTCTAGATGCACGTTCTTTGTCAGATATATGACTTGCAAACTCCCCTCCTCTGGGTTATCTTTTTATTTTCTTGATTGTGTCCTTTGAAGCACATAAGTTTTTCATTATGATGAAAGCAATCTTATCTATTTTTCTTTTGTTGCTTGTGCTTCTGATGTCATATCTATAAAACCACTGCTTAATCCCAGTTCACAAAAACTTACCCCATGCTTTCTTCTAAGAGTTATATAATTCTCGCTCCTACACTAGTGTTCATAATCCTTTTTGAGTTACTTCTTTGTATGCAGTATGGAGCTACATACAAATTTCTTTAAGGAGAATAGATTTTGCTTGAATATCATCTCCTTAAGGAAATTTTCAGGGCAAAACTGTCTCAATTAGTTTCCTCTATTCTCTATTACAGAATGTATATTTCTTTCTTTCATAGCATTAATCATAAATGATACATTTTCATGTCTTATTTACATGTTGTCTTGCTCTCCCACTACAGTGGAGCTGTTTTACATTCTATTTCCAGTGCCTAAGACAATGTGTGCCACATTACCAATTCTAAACAAATGGGTAGTAAATTGTGGGATAAATGAGAACAGAGAAAAGCCGCTGATCCTTGGATTTTCAGGCAGCTCTACTGAAACCACAGGCAAACACACCCATATAAAGTCAATGCAATCGCCTTTTCCATGGTGGCTTTCAGTTCCCTCACTATTTCTTATGGTTCCCTACACACAGACCTTTTCAAATCTGGTGAAATAGAAGAATGAAAGTTGAAATAGTAATGCTTATTCATCTTAACCCTAGCTATGGAAAGAAATTTATGAGGAAATATTCATCAATCTGCCTTGAAAACTCAACAAGCAGAAAGCTCTGTCTCAAATCTCAAGTGAGTTCCAATCTATTTGAATCTGAATAAAATAACAGGTAACATTTATTCTCTCTAGTCTCTACTGAGTAGAAGCTCATAAAATTTCCAGCTAATATTCATAGTGATTCAAAATATCATATGTAACCTAATAAGACTACATACGTGTATCGATTCTTCAATCTTCTCAGTTGCTCGCTTTCCCTCTCTCTCTCTCTCTCTCTCTCTCTCTCTCTCTCTCTCTCTCTCTCTCTCTGTGTCCCTCCTTCCCTCCCTCCCTCCCTCTCTCTCTCCTCTTAAAGTCTTACACCATGTACATTTAGATTATCAGTCTGGAGAAGTCTAGCAATTGTCAGATACCTACCCAATATCCATTTTCCCTCCCCTTCCTGTTAACAGAACCTAGGTTTTCATGGGTACAGCAAGGTAAAGAGCTTAAAATTAAAAACAAAAACCCAGGCATTTCTCTACACTCTTTCTACCTAAGGGTAATCAGGTGACACATTTCTATCAATAAGGAGATATCACTGGAACATTTGAAAAAGTGTGTTTTCCTGATAAAGGCACCATCTCTTTCTCTGTGCCCCTTTGCAGTGCTCATAATGTACATGTTAGCTGGCGATATAGGAGCAATATTCTACCATGAGGAAATACCCAAATAAATGTAAAACTTGGCCCTCACGGGCCTGTTGAGCCAACCACTGAGCCAAAACCAACAACTGTTCATCTCCAGACTTCTGGTTATGTAAGAAAACATGAGCTTCAGCTCCCTTTAAACCACCTTTAAGGGTGTCTCTTTTACTTATAGCCGAGCTCAGTTCCTGGTAGACACAAGAAAGGGAACTTAAGAAAATTGACTTAAACAGTGAGTCTTGGGAAGTAGAGCCACTTGAGGGAATTTTCAAATAAGTCAGTGAGATTTTGTGCATATAGGTACACTTCAGGTGACCCGCAGAGTCCTACGCAGGACCATGTGTAAGGTGACTGAATGTTTATTGCCTAAATCCCTACCTAAGACTCTTCTGAGAATCAAACAGACACTCTCAATAATTACACTAAGATGTCAAACACAAACTGAAACACTCCTGGATGAAGCATCACATATGGTGACCTCATGGGAGACTGACATTCACAGTGGCCTGAAAATAAAGTTCTTTCTTTCCAGTTGGAGGTGGCCGAAGTATATGTCACTTTTGACATAAGAATTTCTGTGCATCTAATCCATTTCCCCAATTGCACTACTAGATTTTAAAAATTGTATGGCACAGAAACACACTTTAGGTACCTCATAAATGCAGTAGGCCACAGGCTTTAAGTGTTCTCAAAATGTAGCACTTTGCGACCTGTCTCTGTCTGCCATCATTTTCATTTAGCTACCTATCACCAATGCTTTGGGGGTTTTTTATGTTTTTGTTTTTTTAACATTTTTTTATTTTTTCAAAATGCAGTGTTTTCAAAGAGCCAATTTCTCTGCAGACTTGGTCAACAGACTGCTTTGCCTCTGTTTCTCTGCTTCTCTACATCTAGATTTCATTCAAATCTCAATTGAAAGCCTTCTGATGTTCTGTTTGCATTCAGCACTCATAATTTCCTTTTCCCCTCCTGGCTCCCTGAAACTCTATGAAACTCATGGCCCACAAATATATTTTATGTAGCATATTCCCCTCCAACTGAGCTATATAAGGAAATAATTTGAAGTAGGGCAGTTCCCAAAAGTTGAAAAGCTGGTTTATCCTTGGGAGGGGTGGTGTTGAAGAAAAATTGATCCATAGCTTTTGATTTCTTTGTTGTTGTTATTACAAACCCAAGAAACATTTACAGATGACAATTATGATTTCTTACATTGGTTTTGGAGGACGGGCCAGGAGAGGCAGAACGCATAAGAATAGGGAATCTTGGAGGGGACTCAGGCTAGACCAGGAAGCCATAGTAAAGCCACAGCTCCTCACAAGAAGGCTATTGGATTATCCTTCAGCAGAAACGACATGGAGGACATGGAGCAAATTGAAGTTTAGTTTTCTTGGAAAGTCTGACGACTCTGAAAATTATTTCATCTCTTTATCAGTTTATAAGGTTAGAAAAAATATACACAACCCAAACTCATTCACACAAGAAGGGTAATCATCAGCTCATAAAGCTGAACACTTCAGAGGAATGTCTCCAGTACAGCTTCAAAGGATGTGAACAAGACCCGGTTTCTCCACCCTTTCACCTAGACCTCCTGTCTTCTGAATGTTGAAATCATTCTAAGGATTTCTCCTTGTGCTTTCAAAGTGACTGTAATCTTTTTATCCTCTCAGTTCTAAATCCAGCTTGTTAAAAAAAAAAAAAAAGGCAACTCTCTTTCAACAGATAAAGTCAAGTCTTGGGCCTGAAGCTAATTGGCTCTAATTAAATAAGAAATATTTAAATACTCTGCAACCAACCTTCCATAGGCAGGGTGGCGAAAGATATTGGATTAGGCAAGCCAGGAATCACCACTGAAACTAAGAGTAAAATTAACCCTACATGAGCTTTATGGATTGATGGTAAGATTTGAGGATACACTGAGCATCATCTTTACTATATGTATTACTATTACCACCCCTGCTGCCACTGCTACTTACGGTTCACACTGAGAACTGACTGCATTAGGCACAGTGCCAGGGCTTCACCTGCATCAATGTATTTAATCCTCACTGTAATCCTGCAGAGCAGGCATTTTCTTTATTATCCCCATCTACACATAGGAAAAGTGGGTCTAGAAGGGTAAGAGATTTCTATATTGGCACTTAGAAAGTAGGTTACAGAGCTTTGATTTAAGCCTACTTTTATTTCTAAAGCTCACATTCTTAAGTACTGCTTAATGCTGCCTAGTTTGCTAATGACTAAAGCAACACAATCTGAAAATTTTGGATGTATGACTACGTGTTGGCCCAATGTGCCTAATGGTAGAAAGGGAAAATATAAAATTTTGTATCATTTTCAAATGATTCAACCAAAGGTCCTCATTAGTGCTGCTCTTAGAAGCTTAATCCAATTTTATTATTCAATAAAAAATGTTATTGAAACACATATGCTAATTTTTACAATTAAAGCTAGCCCTGGAGCTAAAGTCTGACTATTTTGCAGAAGTTATAAACTCTTGGAATAAAACCAATACCACTTACAACTGAAAACATCATAATAAAATAAAAATGGATGCTTACCATTATTCAATCCTTATTGAATGTATAACTAATGATCTGTAGATTCTTTCTAAAGAAAGGCATCATAATTCCAACAAAAAAAAATCCATGTCACATGTTTGCAAGCAACAACTGCCAGATTCTTGAGTTGGCAGGATTCCATTTTTTCTTTCTTTTTAGTTGAAAAGAATACCCCGGTTCAGTTCATTAATATATATGATGGAAAAAAAATACACAAAGTTAGTCATTCTTTTCTAGGTGCTACAGCCAATAATTAACTTAAGATCAAAAAGGAATGCTATAATAGTCAAAGAAACCACAAATCTATGGAAGAAACAAATTATGTAAATGACCTAAACTGAATAATTAACCATCTATTTGCTGAACAATAGTCAGTGATTTGGCCTTTGACTTCTCTCTATTCAGGTGACATTAACTTCAAAATTCTATGATTAATTTGGTGTTAATGGCTAAGGTGTTTCCTCTTGCTCTCGTTTTCCTTCAATGTTAGGGACTTTTCAGAGATGTCACTTACCCCAGAAACAGTTCTGCATATGCGTCAGATTTCAGATTATTCCATCAGGAAGTCAGTTGTTGAGGAAACTCAAATTCCAAAGCAGGTAACTATTTTGTACCCCTATTCTAGAAATGTTTCAAAAATCTATTTCTTTTCAACATGAAGTAGAAAAATTTCACTGAGAAACGAACTGTATCGACCAGATAGCTTCCCAGGAAGATGTCCTGGCCTATCTTTACCCTCCACCCCACCCCTCTTTCATAAGAATTATTTGGTACAGAAAGGGAAACATGACAGCATTAGCTCTTAAAACTACAACACAGTATCAGCGTCAATGCAGAGAAGCAGCATGAACAATGATTCCTCTAGAAACCTTTCAATAGGACAGTCATAGACTATTCCAAGTTGAAATACTTAACAGAACTAGAGAGTAGGTAGAGTCACAATCAGGAAAATTATTACAAAAACCGTAAAGACCAGGTGGCCAATGAAATGTTGCCAGAATTAAGCTGCATAAATGCATACATCAACTGATTCAACAAGATTTTAACAGATACTCCTCATACAGTTTCTGTGAAAAATTAAATACAAATCTAACAGTCCTTTAGAAACATTAAAAGCTAAACAACTATATTATTTGTACCAGCACAGCCATTAATACTGCTGCTACCACTATCACTGCTATAGCTACTCTTATGACAACTTAAAAAATTACTTATGCATTAGAACCTAGATTGACTTAAAGAAGTCACTTTATCACAGATTTAGCTTCACACATAATTGGCATGAGTTAAGACAATGTTAAACAATAAAAATTCATGTTCATGTAATTTTACCTTAGTTGATTCCTTAGTTGAAATAAAAATTATTATTAGGCCAGAACATTACCAATATACAGAAAAACATTGGATTGCGAATAACTTGTTTTGCGAGTGTTTTGCAAGATGAGCAAACATTCTATTTGCATCTTGAGTAATGGCAAAAACCGCTATTACTTTTGCACCGACCTAATAATACATTTTAACTTGGTAAATGAGCGATGTCTTGCAATACAAGTAGTTTATTTCCGGAACAAATTAAGCTCACAAACTGAGCTTATTTTAGGTTTATAAAGTTAATAAACAATGATCATAGTAAAAAAAATAATAAACCTTTTCAAACATTTTAATCATTATTAATCATGAAAATGCCAGTGATAAGTGTGCTAAGTACATCAAACTATTCATTAAAAAGATTGAATAGTTTTAGCCTAGTTACAAGTTCTACACATTTCAAGCTATTCAAATTACATTCTTTTAAAGTACAATTTCCTACATTCAAATATAAAGGGTCCCACATTGCCCGAACCACTGAGTTTTATTTTTCCTACCCAACTGGTGATATTCCAGATGTTAACTCTCATATCTTTCTTTTCTTTCAACATTTGTTTTTCCAAAGCTGGAGTAAGAAGAGAGATGGGAGGCAGGTTGAAGGTGCTCAGCCATCTCAAACTGCTATAACAAAGCACCACAGTTTGGGTGGCTTAAACAACAGACATTTATTTCAAACTGTTCCAGAAGCTGGAAAGTCCAAGATCAAGGTGCTATCAGATTTGGTTCTTGGTGAGGGCATTCCTCCTAGCCTGCAGTCTACCACCATCTCACTGTGTTCTCACATGACCTTTTCTTGTGTGCTCAATTCTCTCTTCCTCTTCTTCTAAGGACACTACTCCCATTATGGGGGTACCCTCATGACCCCTCTAAACCTAATTACCTCCCAAAGGCCTCACCTCTGAATACCATCACATTGGGGGTTAGGACACATCAGTCTATAACAGGAGGCTGGAACTGGAGGCAGAGTCAGAGGAGTATATTTATACAACATGGCATTCACGGCAATTGGGTAGGAGTGTATACAGGCGAACAATTTAACCACACCCAAAAAGAGGTCTGGTGTTTGCCCTTGGCTTTTGGGAAGTAATACTTGTTTGTCTGAAGTTCTTGGGCTAGCTATAGAGTAACATTGTGAATTTAGGGTTAGGACTTTGGGTCACACAGTATCAGTCGACCTGGACCCCGCAACAAGGCCAATCATTCAATCATGAATATGTAATGGAATCTCAATAAAAACTCTTAACACCAAAGCTCAAGTGAGTTTCCTGATTTGTAATACTCTATGTATATTACCATATATTGACACCAGGAAGATAACACATACTGACTGTACGGGAAAAAGGTAACAGAAACTCTACATTTGTATTTCTCCTGGAGTCTGCCCTATGAGCTTCTTCCCTTGGCTGATTTTGATATGCATTGTTTCCCTATAATAAACCATAAACCTGAGTATAATAACAATAATACCTTCCAGTGAGTTTTGTAAGTCTTTCTTGCAAATTATTTAACCAAAGAGTGGTTTTAGGAACCCTCCCTACAAACTTGCAGGTTGTGTCAGAAGTGAGGATGGCCTTGGGGACTGTACACTCTAACGTTGTAGTTGATCCAAACTCCCTGCAATGGATAATTAAGATTATCCATTGAAATGATGAAATGCTAGGAAGATAAGATCTTGTCTATTTTACCCAACTGTGTATGCCCACTATAGTATAATGCCTGGCATGTAGTAGAGCTGCAATAAATACGTTAAACAAATTTTAGCTTTGTTGACATTGACTTTGAGGTCAAGTCAGCATTCATGGTGTGGTTTGTAAGATCACCAATGTAATTGTGTCTTTAATGAGAACCTTCCTTTACCAGAGAATGTAGTCAATGTTGCAATTGGGGGAAATACGTGGCCCAGACAGCAAAAGTGAATATGATAATTCCTGCCCACCAGATAAATAGAAACCAAATGCTGTAATATGAAAGCAAAAATAACATCTAATTCTTACTGATATGGGTAATGGATAGAGGTGATATATGGGTTAACATTTGAGCTGAGCTACAAGGGAGGTTAAGAATTACATAGTAGAGAACAGAAAAAGGCAACGTAACAGCATTGGCAATGTGACTATCATTTTTATCCTTTATATATTTTATTACACACATGACACCTTACAATAACTATCAAAATATTTTATTACCAATTTTTTAATCACAGTTTTAAAATAATCTAGCTTTATAACTTTATACCAAACAATGTTTCTCTGTAATTGTTTTATGTATGCAAGGTTCAGTTCAAACTACTGAAGTATAAAAAGATACCAATCTTTCAGTAAATACCAATTTTACAGTAAATTTACAGAAGATGGTAGAAAGAGGAGATTCATTCATGCTCTACCCTCCCTGTATATGATGAAAAGATGCCCCTCCATTTATACTCAAGTGCCTTTAAGCACTATGATCATTTGAGAAAATCTAGGTGGTTTTACAAGGTTTTTCAAAATGTATAAACAAGAATGAAACATCAAAGGATATTCAATGTAAAGTCAGTTAGAACTGGTTAAATAGTAAAAACTAAAAATTAAGGGCACTGTGTGAATAAGGTAAAATTTGTAGGATAATCTGCCTTAAGAGATTATGACACACAGCAATATTTCCTGAACTACTGAAAAAGGTGTTTCAGGAACACAGTTTCTAATATTAATGAGCTTTTCTTGTTTAGGAAAGTGATGCCCTCTTTTACTCTACTTTTTTTTTAAAGTATTATTTCATGCCATTAAAAATTATTTTAGACTTCCTTTTAAAAAGGCACAATGAATATACACTTAACCAAGGAGGCAAAATACTTATATACTGAATAGTACAAAACATTGCTGAAAGAAATTAAAGAAACAAATAAATGGAAAGACCTCTTGTATTCATGGACTGGAAGACTTACTATTGTTGAAATGTCAATGCAAGGCCTATTAAACCTGCAATGGTATTTTTGCAGAAATTTTTTAAAAATTCTAAAATTCACATGGACTCTCAAAGGATTGTGAATAACCAAAATAATCTTGATTTAAAAAACAAAAACAAAAACCAAAGCTGGAGGCCTTACACTTCTTGATTTCAAAACATATTACAAACCTACAGTAATCAAACAAATGCGGTACTAGCATGAGGACACACATAAGATGAATGAAACAGAATAGAGAACTCAGAAATAAACTCACATGTATATGGCCAAATGATCTTCAACAAGGATAGCAAGAGTACACAATGGAAAAAGGATAGTCTTTTCAAAAAATGGTGCTGGGAAAACTGGAAATTTATATGTAAACAAATAAAGTTGGACCCTTACCTTATGTCATATATGAAAATCAACTCAAAATGGGTAAAAGCCTATATGCAGGACCTGAAAATGTAAAACTCCTCGAAGAGGACATAGGAGTGGAAGATGCGCTTCACTGTGATACATTAAATGGAGTCTTAGTAATATTTTTTCCTCTAAAACATAATTCCTTTATAATAGTAACTTATATTTCATACTACTTTATATTACAAAGCACATTCCCATTTGTGACCTTATTGTATATGTTTTTATTTAATAAATATTGAATGATTACAATGGGCAGAGTGTTAGAAAAAATAAGGTTTATTTACACAAACAGACGTCATAGAAGACATAAATGGTATTGTTAAGTTTAGTGTGTAAATCTAGTCTTGCTGTCCCATAACACTTCCACTGTTGTGTCCCCTGACTTGTCTTGTTGGTTCCTTTTGCATTCCTACCTAGAGAGTCTGAGATCTTTTGAGTGGGGTGGAGCTGCGGGAGAAAGAAGCCCGGGCAGTGCAGCAGGCCCTAAGAGGCAGGCCCCCGACTCTGCCTCTGCTGCTGTTCAGTCTTATTACCTGCAAATTTAGTCTTATTCTAAACAAAAAGGAATGGGAATGACAGTAACTAACAAGATTTTGCCACTGAATATATATGTAACTATAGCAGTCTTATATTTGAAACTCAATAAAGAAACAGTTGCATTCCAAAACAGCTATAATGCAGGTCAAAAAAATGAAGGTATTTTTTTGTAATTGCCACATTCACTCCAGATTGAATTTGGCAATGATTTCTTGGCTATGACACAGGCAACAACAGCAAAAATAAACAAGTGGGACAACATGAAACTAAAAAGCTTCTGCATGGCAAAGGAAATAATCAATAGAGTGAAAAGCAAACTTACAGAATAGAAAAATATCTACAAATCATATATCTGATAAGGAGTTAATATTCAGAATATATAAAGAACGCCTACATCTCAGCAAAAAAGGAAAAAAAAATTAAAAAACCAGCAAAGGACTTGAACACACATATCTCTAAGGAAGACATGCAAATGGCAAACATATACGAGAAAAAGTGCTTAGCATCCCTAATCCTAGGGAAATGCAAATCAAAACCACAATGAGATATTACTTCATACCTGTTAGGATGACAACTTTAAAAAATAAAAGAAAATAAAACAAGTGTTGGTGATATAGAGAAATGCAACACTTGCACACTGCTGGTGGGAATGCAAAATGATGTAGCTGCGACGGAAAACAGCACGGAGCTTCCTCAAAAAATTCCATGTAGAACTACCATGCAATCTAGCAATTCTACTTCCCATTATATACCCGAAACAATTGAAAACAGTATCTCAAAGAGATATTTGCCCACTCATGCTTATTTCAGCATGATTCACAACAGTGAAGATATGAAAATAATCTAAATGTCCATCAACAAATGAATGAAGAAAATGTGGTATATACATACAATGGAATGTCATTTAGTCTTTAAAAAGGAGGAAATTCTGTCATATGCTACAATTGGATGAATTTTGAAGACATTATGTTAAGTGAAATAAACCAGTTATAAAAAGATAAATACTGCATAGTTCCACTTATACTCCTATGAGTTATGCTTATACTCATGTGAGTTATACTCATGAGTTATAAAGTAGTCAAACTCAGAAACAAATAGTAGAATGGTATTTTCCAGAGTCTAAGGGGGAGGGAGAAGGAAGGTTGTTGTATGGGTAAAGAGTTTCAGTTTTGCTAGATGAGAAAATTCTAGAGACCTGTTGGATACCAATGTGCATCTAGTTTACATTACTGTAATGTACACTTAAAAATGCTGAAGATGGTAAGTTTTATGCTATATATTTTTTACCACAATAAAAAATAAAAGAGGGGGAATAGGGTCATGAGTTCAGACTATAATGCACTCACTCTGCTCCAAACAGGTAGCAAGGATGAATAAAATATAAAAATATAAGGCCTAAATGACATAGCCAGGATCAAAGAAAGCTAAGCACCCATATGGGATGGAAACACCAAACACTGAGCAGGTCACAGTGGTCGGCCTATTGGTCTTCAGTTGCTGAAAGAGGCCATGCCACCCTGAATTCTGCTCTGCTCAGGTCAATAGGAATAAAAGCCCTCTGTGGAGAATAGAGGGCCAGAGCCAGGCTACCTGCCTGTATCAGGGGCTGGCATAGTTTTCCTGCTCCAATTCTAAAAAGGCTAGAATAAAACATGCTGCTACTATTATACTTTAGGAAAGATGCACTGATAAGCACAGCCTGATAATGAGAGGAACTAAGCCTTGCCACACCCTAGCCCAGGTCTTCTTCCCTAATCCCAGTGTTATCCTAGGACAGGAGCCTTGAAATGACTCTAAGATCCTGCTCTAAACTAGGGCCCATGGAGACTGGATAGAGGCAATCAAAAAGTTGCTAGAAAGTGAGGGCAGACCTCAGGGGAAGAAGTAGATCTGAGAGAGGATGAGAGGGAGAGAAACGAGCCTGCAGATCAAAATTCCAAACACATGAAGAACTCATTCTAAATTCTAATATAATCTAAATCTATTTCTAAAAATGGCAGCCAACAAAATCAACAATTGAGGCATGAATTCATTACAAAAGAAATTAACCTTATGGAAAAGTCTGACGAAGCGTTATGATAATGCTCAGAGAGATAAATGGGTTAATGGCTTTTCGTAAAAAGAGTCAGATAATAAAATCAGGAAGAAATAAACCAGGAACAAGTAACTATTAAATGAAAACTATTAGACATCCAAAAATGAAAAATATAGTGAAATCACAAACTAGATGGTATAAATTTTAGAGTAGATAAATGTGAAAGTTTCTAATGTAAGTTATTTAAGCACTGTCAGCACAAGAGACTGGAAAACATGATAGATAAAATGTATGTGTGTCAAGAGTTTAAAATTTCCAGGATTTAAGAACTATGATTCTTTGACTTAAAAGGGAATTCTGAATTCCTAACAAGATAAATTTAGATTCACAACTAGACATTATATTACTAATATAAAATATATTAGTAATATAAAATATTAATAGCTAATTTGTAGAATGTGACTTATAAAGAGAAAAATAATCTATAGATTACCTACAAAGGAAAGAATATTAAATTGACATCAAACTTCTCACAGTCAACAACAGATGTCAGAAGATAATGCGATATAAAAGTGCTGGGGAAAAATATTGATCTACTTGTAATTGTATAACTATCTGAGCTGCAATTCAAGAATGAAGTGAAAGGAAGGCAGTTTTACAGATACCAGGATGAAGTGAAATCACCATCTACAAACCCTCACACACACACAAAAGATTTCATTTAGAAAAAAATAAATAAAACAACTCAGTGGGGCCAAATTTAATATATACACACAAAAACTATATGCATAGAAATCAAACTGGAAATAAGGGTGGATGAAGGTGTTTACTAAGCAAGAAAACATCCTCAGATCTATCAGCTGTTTGGAAGGAGGACATAAACCCTAAAAATATTTAGCAAACTATATATCTATGTATGTATGCTTTTTAAAAAGGGCAAATCACTAAAGGAATAGAATTATAATCTACACTTACAAATTAGCAGATGAATAAAATAGAACAGAAAAAATGTTTCTGACTTATTTCGCTTAGCATGGTCATCTCAAGAATAAAATAAGTCACACAGAAAAAGTTGAGACACATATGACTTCACTCATATGTGGGATATAAAACTGAAATCAACAAACAAACAAGGCAAACAAACAAAAAAATCATAGACACAGACAACAGTTAAGTGGTTACCAAAGGGTAAGTGGGGGGAGGGTAAAGAGGTTAAAGGGGGTCAAATATATGGTGATGGAAGGAGAACTGAATCTGGGTGATGAACACACAATGCAATATATATATGATGTATTACAGAAATGTACACTTGAAACCTATTGGGTCATTGAGAAAGTCATGATGCATTTTTGCATTGAAAAACATAGAAAAATACGTCATGACTTTCCCAACGACCCAATATATAATTCTACTAACCAATGTCATCTGATAAATTTAGTAAAAACTAAAAAACAAACAAAACAAAGTGTTTCAATAATGCAAGGAAATAAAAAAGAATATAGAAGCAAAACAGTACATAAACTACAATGGTAAAAACAAACCGAGATGCGTCAATACATATGAATTAAACTCACCTGTTAAAACATAGATTTTCAGAATGGACCTTGAAATTTTAGCTCTATGCTCCCTGACAGTTACTCTGTCTTTACCACTCTCCCCTTCTCTCTCCTGGTGGTGGTGGTGGTGGTAATGGGGGGTGGGAGGAATCAGGAGTAACAAAAGAATTAATTCCTGGCTTAAATTTGAATACAAACCACGTGACACTAGATACATGATGCCATTTGTGAATTTCTCTTGGATGCTAAATTTGCTTCTTGAGGACCTCTTGGGTTTGCCCTCAGCCACACACCCTTCTCCCACCCCCGCCCCTCATATACTCCAGTTATGGCTCTTATTGGTGTTTCCAACTATACTGTTTACATAAAGTAGGAAACTGCTTTTCAAATAACTTCAAATTTTAATATATACCAAAACACCTCAGGAAACCTTATGCTAACAGCCTGTTTTGTAACTCACTACAAGGCTCTTGGCTCTGCTGTGCCCTCCTACTGAGGCACGCCACACAGTAGCATTAGGGGGTGTGAGGAAGGCTTGAGACCCAATTCTTTCTCAGGTCTGCCTCCCCGATATTGGCCCCCTTTAGTCCTATAACAAAATCTTCCGGTGTATGATCACTGTTTAAAAATAAAAGCCAGTATTTACTCCTATTAGTCCTATCTAGAAAGAGGGTGATTTTGAAAGTAGGAACCCTGATGATCGATGTCAGGATGCCAAGCTTATAATTAAAGAAAAATTGTTCCCAAATAGCCTTGCAGGGCCATCAAGAGAGACAAGCATTGTGATTTCTAGTATGAGGTAGGTTTGATTTAAATGAAGAGGAAAACTGAAAAACCTAGGTACCCAAGACAGCTAACTAAACCAGTGACTACTGGCTTTACTAAGGTGTTAGCTCCTTTACAAAAAAAGCATCTACAGTAAAATTCTCTCATCAAGAATATCTTAAAACCTCTTCCTATGGGCTCAAGCCATACATCTCTGAAAATCTTATGGAGTATGAGGTTCAGTCATCTCTTACTGAATACCCAGGCTCCACTCCCAGGAACTTTGGGGTTGCATCCAACAGGGTGACTCCTCCCCACCTTTGTTCCCTACACACACACACACACACACACACACACACACACACACACACACGCCCCTATACAACTGCAACATGCCTACAACACCCCTGCCAGACTTTCTGTGGTTTCCTTCTTTGCAGACCTTTGCAAATCAACTCTGGTCCAAAGACCTGAGCTCTACAGTTTTTGTGGAATTATAATCTGAAGTATGAGTTTTTCAATAAAAGTCAACAATGACCTTCTGTTAAATATAAATGTAGTATACTCTACCTTTAGCTGTTTACCTGATGACTGATTAAATCCTTAAATCAATACTATGCTAAAATTATCTCCATGTTTTAGTTGGTAGTACATTCAAATTTTTTTTAAAAAGTTTAACAAGCTAGAATTATTCAACATAAAAGCTATTTTCTTTTTTCTTATTTTAATTCTTACATTCAAAATATAGACTTACAATAACTGGACATTAAGAACTGTTAGAATTATGATACACTAAGGATGAAAGCCAATTGTTTTGACCAAAAATGTATGTACCTTTAAGTAATATTTTGAGTAGGAGCTGTTGAAAATTGTCTATGTACACATCTAGTATTTAAATTCATATTTAGGTTTGAATATATTCAAGAGTAAAACAGTAACTTGAAGAATTCTAATATGAATGACAGATGTATTACTAGCATAGTATACCCGAGATTTAGTTAACTGAATATTGAAAAAGTATAACAGAAGTTATTCAGTAACAAATTTAGAATCTAGTAGGCATAAGGGCACTTCTGAATAACCTTGTGTTATTTACTGAGAACGTAGAAAGTAAAAGTAGACATTTGTAACCATGATTTCAGGGATATTTCTTCATGAACTACAAATAGACAACTCCCTTATGGAAGAACAGAAATTATATATACACAAGATTTATTGCAGCCCCGACCTCTCAATGCATAAATTATTATCTTGAGAGAGTGACTGGCATCAGTATAGAATTAACTACTTTTTAATACGTCAGTGTGATAATGTACCCACTGATGCTACCTAATTTTATCAGCTTTAGATTTAAAAGAGACATGAAACAACATCCTCATTTTAAAGGTCCAAAAAATAAGCCCAAGAGGGGAGGTGACTTGCCCAAAGGGATATCTACATAGTAACTGAAATACAAATAAAACTAAAATATCCCAACCCCTAATCCACAGCTCATTCCATAAATTCACATTGGCTTTGACGCGATCAGTTATTCCAGGACGTATTATACAGATTTTTTATATACTAATATACAGATTTTACTAAATACAACAAAAGCATAATCCATTTTGAAAGTTCTTCCCCCATCATAAGACAGAAAAGACTCCCAGACAAACTGAAGAATTTAGCTTCCTAAAACCATCCTCTCTGCTTGAAGGGGAGGTAACAGGAGAAAGGAAACATGTCTTATCCATTGAATTAAACAGAAAGGTAAAATTAAAAAAATAGATGATCCTCTAGAAGTAGTGCTAGACAATGAGAATTTATAACACATGAAGAGTAATTAGCTTTTTCTCAACAGGATATCATTTTTAACATTATAAATTATAAAATCTTCATAATAACCCCTATATAATGGTTCAGAAAATATGAAATTACTTCAACTTCCAATTTTCTTTCTTAAAATAATGGCTACTCCAATGCCAGTTTACACACACACACACACACACACACACACACACACACACACACACACACACACAGGTACTTACTGAGCTGTAGAGATAGCCTTCACCATTCATGGCCACATAGAGGCTGGCCTTCACCCCTTGGATGGCCACCACACGCAGGCCAACGGGAATTAGATTGAAGAGGGCTAGAGGGGGAAAAAGACAGAGAGGAAAAGATCAGTGACTTTTTGAATAAATCATCTGTTTATTAAGATGACTATTTGAGAATGTAAAGCTATGAACTGAAATTAGGGGGGAAGGGAGGGAGAGAGGAAAGGAAGGGAAGGGAAGAATAAGTAAATGAATATCTAAGGGTGAGGAGAACTGACTTCTTGTCTCTGCACCACCACAAATTACTTATGTGGTTTCAGGTAGACCACATAAACTCATCTGTAATAAAGAAGTTACATTAGAAATTTCTAAAGACCCCAACTGGATCTGAGAGTGCAAGATCTCTGCTCCACAAAATGAATACAAACAGTGTAATATAAGATTTTTTTCTAACAAATAATTTGAAACAAAAATTTTTCAACAATAGAACATATTTATAGTCATAAACAATAATAAAATATGATCTTTGTAACATATGCCGGAAGTTCTTCCTATGTTCTTACCGCTGTCTTTGGGTTACTGAAATAACTTAAGAAGTACAAGACCTTAGAGTCTGGTTGGGGAGAGAAAGCTAAGACATATGGAATAATCTGATACAGTGTATAATTTATTTCTATAATTAAATGTAATATATGCATTCTATATATAGTCTCTATGTTGCAGAAGTTCAGGAAAATGGAAGATCTGTGTGGCCTGCGATCAGGAAATGTCTTACACAGAAGACGGGACCAGAGTCAACACTTAAAGAGAGGGCAGAAGTTGAGTGAGCCAAGGACAGAAGGACATTTCAGTGGGGCAGTATACAGGCGGTACCGCAGGGTAATGTGCGTATAGGGGAAAGGGCTGGCAGGTGAGAAGATTCAATTCATATTGAAGAGAAACGGAAAAGAACACCATGTAGATACAGTAGGATAAATAACTGTGAGTCTGTCAGTCCAATCTTAGAAATCTAGACTTTTCCAAATGGGCAACAAGAGGTTGACTTACAAAGACTTAAGAAGCAAGGTTACAAAAACGTGTGAGATTTGCAGACAATACAGTTTCTAAACCCACCACGCAGAAGCTGCATGGCTTTGAGCCATTCATTTAACTTCTCTGCTTTAGTTTTCCTGTCTGTAAAACAGGTATAATAATCCTTAGTGCACGGAGTTGATTGAAGAATCAAAAGCATAATCATGTTCTTGAAAGTGTTTCATAAACAGAGATGTGTTCTCTCTCTGTAAGAGTTATTTATCATTAACACATGATTCTTCTGCCTGTCAAATAAGGTTAGTATAGAGTCTGATGTAAAAACTGACATATCACCCCAGTAATATTTATTGAGTTTATATTCAGAAGGTTATTTAATACTTTAAAAAATAACACTTCATATACGCACAACACTTAATTTTCAAAGGGTTGGCAAATGTATAATTGCATTTAACACTCAAGCACAAACACTATGAAGAGTTTAGGACAGAATGATTATCCTACATTTTTTAAGGCAACACAGGTTCAGAGACATAACATAGGTGAAATTGCATCTGAACAAGGCTCTCTAATGTGGTTATCGCCCAAAATATTGTATTTTCTCCTTCTTCCCTTTTAATGTCTGTTCCTACTTTCTTGCAAAGTAATAGACAATTCCACTGCATTTCCCTACATACTCTGCAGCTAGCTGTGGCTATGCACACAGGACTAGCCAATAAGATATAGGCAGAAGGGTCTTGGTATGTGTGAAGATACCTTCCATGAAAACAGCTTGTAAGGATCCTTTGCCCTGTTCTCCATTCTTCGCCTTCCTGCTGTTTGGACACTGATGTGGTGGCTGGATCATCCCAGACCATGAAAACAAGGACTACTCTAGAAAGAGTTGTAGCTGGTGAGCTGGAAAGAGTTGGGTCCCCGAGGACGGGGAGGGGCAGTGGCTCATTCAGTTACCTAGGTCTGACATTTATGTGAGAAAGAAGTCCTTGTTATTTTAGTCTGTGCAGCACAGAGCCAGCCCTAATCCTAACTAATACAAATTGCTAATGAAAGCAGAGTTGAGGTGCAAACCAAATGTAAGACATTTACACAGTGTAAATAAATGCAGCGACTGGAATTTGATGCAACTATCAAGTTCATTGACAATTCTTATGAGAAAAGTAATGAGATCCAAAATTGTGCATCATGTGTTTGTTTCTAAGGTAAAAATTTTCCAGGAAAAATGCTAAGAACAATGCTTTATTTAGGTGAAACAGAAATATAAAAGCAACTGTAAAGCTTTTTCTATCTGAGGAGAGTGAGAAAACTACTAAAGCAAGACAGCGACAAGAACAAAAAACTTGTGTGAAAGTTTTATATCAGCCGTAAGGTGATAATAGCTTTTGGATGGTATGCTTTGGGAGATTTAACAAGTCCATAAAACAATATCAGTAAACAATTTGGAATTAGACTTTTTAGCGGTAAAAGCTAAAATCTGTTTTCTTTGGGAGGCATCTGCCTCCTAAAATCTGAAGAAGTGGAAAATGGCGTATCCTTATCTATTATTTTTCTTCAGTGTAGCACACTGGCTCCAGCTCACAGAAGCCCTTCGCAACTCAGTGAGAATTCCTCCTGAGCCTCCTGGCTTCCTCTCCATCCTCAAAGCCACTGTCCTAACGCATAGCAACCAGGCCACTTCATTCTCCAAGTCCCTTGTATCATCTACTCATACTATTTCCTTGCTTACAACCTCTAGTGATTGATTGGTTCCTCACTGTCTACAAGATGGATCCAAAGTCTTTCCTCTGGCTCTCAAGGCCCATTAAAACCTGGTTCCAACCCACCTTTCTAGTCTATCACCTGTCACTCATCCCATCTACCATGAACCAGCTTCATAGAGCTTTATTCATTTTCTAAGTTCCCACTTGATCTTTAACTTGGCTGGATTTTTTTGTTGTTGTTGTTCCCTCTGTTGGAAAAGCCTATTTCCCACTTCTAAATTTGGTCAACTCTTTTCATTTTTTAAGACCTATGTTATTTAAGTACCTCATGAATCTTATCTAAACCCTACAGAGGTAGTTGCTTCCTTTGCCATAATTGTTTATTGCATAGACATATCTCCGTAATGGCATTTAGAACATGGCATCATAGCTATTTGTTTATGCATCTGTCTCATCCTTAAAATGCAAGACTCTTGAGGGTAGGTCTCTGTAGTTTCTACCCCAGTAATATGTACATATCTTATATTTAATTGATTATAAGTGTCATAAAAAGACACATTATTTCTAGAAACTTAGGCTTTCTTGTTGGAATAAAAGTGTTTTTTAAGTGTTTAAAAATGAAATTAAAAACTTAAAATAGCTCAGCCTGATATTCAAGGTTATGTATAGTCACAGCATACATTTCTATTAGATGCCACTATTCACTCCGATGTTTATTCACTGCTTCTAATAATTTGACCTCCCTCCTCTTACCTTTTAACTCCATGTTTTTGCTTACTTCATTCCCTATGCTTAGAATGTCATTTTTCCCATATCTTTATATTGAAATCCCTGCCACGCTTGAAATGACATACCAAATGCTTTCTCTCACTTCTTAGTTGCCCCAGACCTGGATTTACACTACATTTGCAATTTATAACTTTCTTCCTTTAAAAAAATGTTTTGTCTCCTAACCAGAACTAGATTTTAAGCTTTCCAAAAGAAAGATGATATCTAAAGGACACTCGTATAATATGGAGAGAATGAAAGAGGGAAGGAAGAAGAGAAACGGAGATAGAAACACACACACACACTGAAAGACAGAATAATCAGGCTAGTATATAGTCTATTGATATCCATTATCCCAGTAAACATTTGCTGAATAAAGATCACAATTATAGGGTCAGATGGTTAGCTCAGTTGATTAGAGCACAGTGCTCATAACACCAATGGTTGCTGGTTCGATCCCCACAATTAGATTGAAACAACTACTTGACTTGGAGCTGATGGGTCCTGGAAAAACACACTGTTCCCCAATTAAAAAAAAAATTTAAGACTACAATTATAAGCCAAATAGAATTTACTCATCGAATCTGACAATTGAGCATTTCTCAATCTTGAACTTTCCAAAAGGAGTATCTCATTCTAAATCTTTATATAAATCTGACTTATGTTTCTAAAAATGAAATAATTGAGTTGGTGTTATTGGGATCCATAAACTAAACTCTATCATTAAACCACATGGAAAAACATAATGAAGGGAAAAGACAGTTTCTTCAGCAAATGGTGTTGGAAAAACTGGGTATCTACATTCAAAAGAATGAAGTTGGACACTATCTTACATGATAAACAAATACACAAACAAAAACCCCACTCGAAATGGATTAAAGATCTAAACACAAAACCTGAAACTATAAAAGTCCTAGAAGAAAATGTAGGAGAAAACCTTCTTGTCATTGGTCTTGGCAATGATTTCTTGGATACGACACCAGAAGTATAGACAACAAAAGCAAAAATAGACAAGTGGGACTACATCAAACTAAAAATCTCCTGCACAGCAAAGGAAACAATCAACAGAATGAAAAGGCAACCTAAAGAATGGGAGAAAAATATCTGCAAACCATGTATCTGAAAAGAAATAAATATCCAAAATATAAGGAATTCCTATGACTCAATAGCAAAAAATAAAAAAATAACCCAATTAAGAAATAGGCAAAATATCTGAATAGACATTTCTTCAAACGTGATATCCAAATGGCCAATAGATACATGAAGAATGTTCAACATCATGACTCATCAGGGAAACACAAATCAAAACCAAAATGAGATATTGCCTCTTACCTGTTAGAATGAACACTATCAAAGAAACAAACAAAATAAAAAACAAAAAAAAACACCCAGGAAATAACAAGTGTTGATGAGGACATAGAGAAACTGGAACCGTTGTGCACTGCTGATGGGAATGTAAAATGGTGCAACCACCATCAAAAACAATATGTAAGTCCCTGAAAAATTAAAAATAGAACCACCACCATTATATGATGTAGAAATCCCTCTACTGGATATATCTAAAAGACCTGAAATTAGGATCTCAGGAATATATCTGCCCTCCTATGTTTACTGCAGCATTATTTACAATAGCCAGGATACGTAAACAAAGGTCCATTGGATGGATGAGTGGATAAAGAAAATGTGGTATATACATTCAAGTATAGAATAATATTCAGCATTTAAAGAGAAGGAAATCCTGTCCTGTATAACAACATGGATACACCTGAAGGACACTATGCTAAATGAAATAAGCAAGTTCTAGAAGGATGAATGCTGCGTCACTCCACTTATATGAGGTATTTAAATAAACTCATGAAAGCACAGAGTAGAACAGTGGTTGCTAGAAGCTGGAGGGAGAAGGCAATGGGTAGTTGTTCAATGGATATAAAGTTTCAGTTATGCAAAATGATTAAGTTCTCAAGATACACTGTACAGCACAGTACTTACAGTTAATAATACTATATTATGCACTTAAAAATCTGTTAAGAGAGTAGATATCATGTTAAGTGTTCTTAACACATGTGTGCGAGCACACGCACGCGTGCGCGCACACACACACACACACACACACACACACACACACAGACTCAAGAGCACAGAGCAAAGGGGCACGAGGAAGGTTTTGGAACTGATGGGTATGCTTATTACCTTGATTGTGGTGATGGTCTCATGGGTGTATGTGTATGTCCAAACTAATAAAATTGAATATATTAAATATGCAAAGTTTTGTATAACAATTATACTTCAATAAAGCTGTTTTTTTAAAGGTAATGAAAGTAAAATGTAAAAAAAAAATAGCCTATGAATTTCATTGATACACTCAATTCTCCATTCCTCTCTGTATCTACATGCTTTACCATATAAATTTGCAATGCTCTAGAAGGATATTCTGCCCTATCCCTTGATACTAGACTCAGCAATGTGACTTACTTTGGCTAATAGGATGTTAGCAAATGTAAGCAGAGTCTTGAGAAATTACCCATGTATTCCTGTTTGTGCATTTCCCCTCTGCCACTGCATTAAGAAGAACACGCACAAACTACTCAGCTGCTCCCAGAAAGACTATGTAAAATGCCTAGAGCAGCAGTTCTCAACCTGTGGGTCGCGACCCCTTTGGGGGTCGAATGACCCTTTCACAGGGGTCACCTAAGACTATCGGAAAACAAAAAGATATTTACATTACAATTCATAACGGTAGCAAAATTACAGTTATAGAGTAGCGACGAAAATAATTTGATGGTTGGGGGTCACAACATGAGGAACTGTATTAAGGGGTCGTGGCATTAGGAAGGTTGAGAACTGCTGGCCTAGACAATAACAGAGTGGCCTCAGTAACTCAACAAAGGCCATTTTAGATAAACTGACAGATAGCTGACCCTTAGATATGTAACCCAGGAAGGATCAGGAGAGCTGCCTCACCGACCACCCCAGACACGAGACATAAACAACTTGCTGTTGCATGCAATTGAGGCTATGTGATGGTTGGATACACAGCATTATTGCAGTAATGTATAAATGAGTAGAAAAAAATATTTATTTGGGGAAATGGGTAGGGGACTTGAAATGTCCTGATATACAACAAAAAAGTTCTAAAATTTGATAATCCTCAACATGTACATGCAATTACCAATTATGAACTGTGAAGCGAAAATAAACTATTATAAATATTAAAAATATAAAGGATCAATTCTGAGTAATCATACTACAGAAAAGACTTAATTGTTTTTTCTACAGACTCTATTATAAAATGGTTGTCATATGAAAGATGTCCAAAGATTATGAATACAAAATAATGCAAAACAAATGTATAGAATCAAGCGCATTGCCCAATTTGGTCATTAAATTTAACTCTCTAAAACAGCATTTATTTATAGAAATTCAGGAAAAGATGTGGTTGTTCCTATTTCTACAGCTTTTGAGTCAGGAAACAAGACCGGGATGATGACTGAACTTCCGTCCAGAGGATACAGCTTGGGGTCATGACCCCTTCTTCTCACATTTAACAGCTTTGTGACCCTGGTGACTCAAAGTAATGTAACCTCAGTGACTCTTAGGATCTGCTCTGAATGCTTCACTGAAATAATGGAGATCAATTAAGATGATAATTTAAAAAAACAAATGTTAAACGATAAAAGTGAAATACAAATTACCATGAATAGTGGTGGTGGTGATTGTTGTAGGTGGTGGTGGTATTAAAGCTCCAAATGTTGAGCTTTCAAACATGGGAGTAGGAACGGGGGAAACCTGGGTCATCATTATCTCATATTTAAACTTAAATTTCTTAAAATGTCATGGGAGAGAAAGAAGCAATGCCTTTCATCTTATATGTTTAAAATCTAGCAAGCAAAAATAATTAAGTATTGAAAACAAAGCAATAAAAATAATGTAAAAATCAATGTATTTTACACTATGTTGATTAAATTCTTTCAGTCTGATGCCCTATTTTATAAATAACTGTTCAAAATAATTCAACTGTAAGACTGCTTTTCCACACTGAATTTACTGATTTATGAGACTGATTAATGGTTCAGGGCTTAACGACTTAAATTTTTTCTTCTAAGCATTGGCTGATATCAAACTTTGTGGACTTCTCAACATAGTGAAAATGAGCAACATGACAATCCCTTTTCTTGACAAAAGCTAGTAGAAATGTTTCCCTTAGCTCTGGTAGAAATGCTGCCATTGGCTTTTAATTCTGATATTATAATATAACCTTTCCTGTGTTACTTCAGAGATGTTCAAAAACTTGAATAATTAACAAGTCAACTCAATGTGATTCTTCTTTTCCCCTCAAGATGAAAAATGAAGCACATCACTACCGACAATGAAAGCAAATGCCTGTCATCACTCATCCTCTGCAGCCCATTTGTCTTACACAGCAGACTTGTCTCACTGTCCATTTGAAGAACTCAGTGAATAGCACAGGTCCATAAGATCCATGGGCGAAAACATCCTTCAGGAAATCTCTGCATGTTTTGAAGCTTTTAGATTTGTATCTTCTACCAATCTTCAATCAAACATTCATTTTTGTTGCCAAAATGGACACTGTGGCCCGTTAGGCTTATTTATTATTTCATCACATCTATTTCAGACATTGTGCCAGGCACTTGTAATACAGTAGTGTGAAAGACAGACATGGTACCTGCAATTATAGTGTTGAAAGTCTAACTTAGAAAATAAAAATAACTCCGTATGTGCACTCTGCGTCCATCTTTACAGGTAAGAGTACTGAGGCTCAAAGATGTGGTTTTCCCAGGGTCATGATGTCCACCAAAGAGGAGCTCGAATGTGAGCCTATGTTCTGGTGACTATAATGCTATAAATTAGTGCTGCTCTTAAGAAATAAAAGACAAATTCTAGAAAAAATAAAATTATATA
>NW_017732241.1:318321-325686 GCF_001890085.2 Hipposideros armiger | reverse complement strand
TATATATATATACATGTGTATATATATATACACACACACACACACACACACACACACACACACACACACACACATAACTATAATAAATACATTTGGAAGCCCTAAAAGGAATGTTTTAGCCAAGCAAAAATGTCCCAACTAGAAACTACAAAATCTTTAGTTCTTCTTAGTTAAAATTACACAGACAACACAAGCAAACTTGCTTGAGATGGTTTAAATACACTCAACCAAAGCTTTGCACTTCATTACCATTAAGTACTAAAACAAGAAAGCACTTTTGAAAACTGATGCATACAATATTGATGAGCAATTATATTTAAATAGTGGAAAGTCAGTGAAAAAGCCACAAAGTAAACATATGTGATTCCACTCAAGTTATGTTGATGTTGACACTCAAATGTTTTATTTACTGCTCATGATACACACACACACACACACACACACACACACACACACACACACACACACACACACACGCTCATTCCAAAAAATACTAAGTGAATTTATAGAAATAAATGTGGTAAGATTTATTTTTAGAAATGAAGGGAGAAAGAATTTGAAAAAGAAAATGATGATTTTGTTATTATTATTCTCTACCTTTTTAAATCTCCTTCAGCTCATCTCTACTATAATCCTTAGTTACAAACTTTTTCCAAAGGACCCCATTTCACCTGTCACTCAACTACAATTGCTTAATGACTTTCATTAGTTTCCCATGTTCTAAAATATAAAGTTTAAACTCCCCTCTGTCAGTAAAGACACTCTAAAATATGGTCCTGTGACCCTTCCACGTAATCTCTTTGCTTCATCCAAACTAATCAGCTCATTTTTCCCCCAACATGGCAGGTGCTTTCTCCACTAGGTGATTTTGTGCCTCCTTATCTGAAATGCAATTCTCCTAATCTTACCTTACATGTTCCCCCGCCACCCCACATTCTTCAAGATTCCATTTAAATTCCACTTTTGCTGAGCACCATGGCTTTTGGGGATCTCTCTCATCTCTGAAATCTGGTGATTTTTCTAATCACTTGGCAGTACCAATGCTACGCTGCATTACTGTCTAAGATTTGCTTTACATAAATGTTCAACTTCCTCTACTGCTCTGGGAGCAGCTAAAAGGCAGGAATTGGACTGGAGTCATCTTTGTACCCAGTAACTAGGAAGCCATTGGCCCTCAATGAGTCTGTTAACGAAGACAAGCATACGCATGGCAGGCATATGGGAGATTCCAATCATTTTGTTGTAGTTGCCTGAAACCACACGTAGAGAAGGCACTGAGGCTAGGCCACGGTCAATGCTGTGATAATTTAGTGATGTTTGTCATGGACACAGGAGGAGCACTTGGGCCATTTCCTTGTCATCTTCAGGCTTAAGGGCCTCCTTTTACAATAAAATATCACAAAACTTTCTGTAAAAGAATGGCAATGATTTACATTGTACTTTAAAACAAATATCTTGTTGCATAACTCTGTCTCCAAGTTTTGGCTGCATATTACAATGTTCTGGGGAGGTATTATGTGTTTGTCTGTTTATTTCCAATGCCCTGCTACACCCATACCACTTAAGTAAAAATCTTCAGAGTTGAACTTAGGCATCAATATTTTTTAAAGTCCTCAGGTGATTCCAACAGGCACCATTGTTAAAAAGCAATTTCATATTCAGTAGTTCTGGGGGTAGTTCTAACAAGTTCCCAGGTGATGCTGGTCCTTGCTGAACTTTAAAAGTCGGTGGGCCAAAGCTTGGTGTGGGCAACATAGGCATTTCCTGCAGATTATTGGACAGGTAGAATCTGAGGCCCCATCCAAGACCCACTGAATCAAAATTTGCAGTTTAAAAAGATCCCCAAATGGTTATTATGTACTTAAGTTTTGAGAAACACTGTTCTGTGTCAGTGGTTCTCAAAGTATGGTCTTGTGAACCTGCTAGAAATACAAACTCGCCGATCCCCACTCAGGCCTATTGCATCAGAAACTCTGGACATAAGGTCCCAAAATCAGTTGTTGAACAAGCCCTCCACGTGATTCTGATTCATGCTAAAATACGGGAAGCAATGTGTTAAAAGAAATCAGTTATTACACTTGACTGAACTTTGGAATCATCTGGGTTATTTTAAGAAAATACGAATGTCTGGATTTCATCCTCAGAGATTCTGATTTTATTGACCTGGAGAAAAACCTAGACATCAGGTTTTCACACTTACCCCAGTGATTCTAATGTGCAAAAATCCTGGAGCCACTGGGGAGATGCACTATCTTCCTTTGCATCTCAGTAGGACTCTCCCTGCTCAGGTTATCAGCAGAATCAAAGGAGTGAGAACAGAACATGTGTAACAGTAATCATTCTAACCCCCTGAAAGGGAAATTCCGAGTGCAGTGGGGCTTAGTCCTGTCTAAATTAGACTGTCATCAAATTCCCCGCAAAGATAAGAAGGCTGGGTCTGGGGCCTAACAGAGTGCTGACACTGCACATGAGTTTCCAAAAAGGCTTGTTATACAATTCTTCAAAGCTCTGCTCAAGTTCTACATTTGCCCTGAAATTACTCTTGATCATACTTTAGTCAGCACAGATTTCTCCTTTTTAGACTTTCCAAAGCATTTCCTTCCAGGACAATAAATTTGATATCATATACTTCAAGTTTTTACACATAATTCTCAGTCTGCAGGTGAGAAACTAAGGCTTCAAAGTGCTAAGCAAATTGCCCAAGTTTATACAGCTGATAAGTGGAGACATACACATTAATATCCATAACTGTCTGTCTCTAAAACCCTATGGGCTCTTCACACACAATACTGCTTCCGCAAGTATAGGACTGATCCCTGGTACACACTAAATGGACAATAAGAATGATGTCTCTGCCAATACCTAAGTGAGAGAAAGAGAAAGAAGCATTGTTTAGGACATTTTTAAAAATTCAATTATAATACTATGAAGTGGGCTTACTATGCTGTACAGACATATTTTGACATGGGCATTGATCCATATCCTGTCTCAGTATCAGGGAAAGCAGATGTTCTAAGTTTGACCTCACGTCATCTTAGCTGGATGTGTACTCAGTACCACTCTATCTAGGCAACTAAGTAATACATGGATGTGTGTGTGTGTGTATCTATACACACTGTATATGCACATGTATATGTATATGTGTGTATATGTATATACAAACAAACACATCTACACACCTCAAGCTTCCCAAGTCAGATATATCAAACAGAAAACCACATTACTTAAGATCTTTAAAATTATCATGTAATGGTTTACTATCTCCAAACACAATGTTTGATTTACAGTTTAAATATATCCAACATATTGAAGAAAAATCCTCTCAAGTACAATGTTTAGCCTGTCTAAAGTAAAACCACCATAATAGTTTATAAGTAAATCACAGTCCCTTCTTCATACTTTTTAAAAAGTGTTGTGAGAAGAATGCAGTGGTATGGTTTAGGGAATGTTTATTATGCACTAGAAATACTAAGCAAGAAAGAGAAATTAGGGATTCAGTATAGAGTGGGTAAAGGCATTAGCTCTGGAACGAATAAACTCATTGAGTTCAAATCCTGGGTCTACCATTTATTATCACTGTGACCATGAGCTAATTATTTAAACTCCTTATGCCTCAGTTTACTCATCTTCAAAGGAGGAATAATTATAGAATTATTCCTATTAGCTCTATAGAATTATTATGATACATAAATGAGTACAACGTATAAAGCTTTTATACTTGTACCAGTCCCTTAGAAAGTACTCCGTAAACATTGCCTATTATTTATTTATTTATTTATTAAGATTTTACTGGGGAATTGGGAGAGGGGAACAGCACTGGGGAATCGGGAGAAGGGGAACAGACAAGTTGCTGTCCTTTTGTTCTTCAGTCTAGTTGTGGAGGACGTTGCTTCACTGGCCCAAGTTGGCACCATCGTTGCACTCTTCCCAGGCGAGGCAGATCAGTCGCCGGCTTCTGGACGGCCGCTTACTGCGACTGCTGGCCACTCACGCTGGCTGCTGGCTACACACGGTAGCCCATGGCAACCCACTGCAGCAGGGGCTGCAGCCTACGCCATCGCCGGCGACCCACGGCAGCCCAGCCCCAGGTTGAGCTGTTATTCACCATCTTAGCTGTAGAGGGCAGTGTCACTGGCCCTCATATGTGGGATCCGAACCGGGGCCCTCTGGTGTCCCAAGCCAGCTCTTAACCATCGTGCCACTCGGCCGGCCCTGGCTATTATTATTTAATATACCCCAACTCACTGGTTAAGAAATCATGCTTGGCACATAGGTAATCATTTTATTTTCCAAATCCCTCATTTAAAATATATAGTTTTTCCTTTATACATCATGGTAGTATGTCCTGGAAAACACCAGTACACATGAGAATAAAGTTATGACTCATCCCATATTTAGTTGGTAGCGACAGACTGAATGCCTAATTGAACCAGCCACACAGAACAAATCCCACTGCCATTAATTACTATGTACATTAAGTGTAAAAATGTAGGCAAACTGCATAAACTTTCAAGCAATAACCTCAGGAAGGAGCACAGGATATGGATAAAATAGAACTGAATTTTCTTCACTCGACCTTGAGCAAATCAACTCACATCTCAGAGCCCCAGAATCAGGTAATGTCACGGAGATTTTAATAATCTCTAACTCATCACAACTCTAATGCTCTTTTTCACTACTACCAGAAGCCTACTCCCCTGCTTTTTTTTTTCTTATTCTTAAAGCACCTGAGTGTATATTTTATTTTTTGCAACATCAGCTTAAATTTAGCTGCTGGTCCTAGTTGAATAATAAAAGCTCCCTCTCTTATGGGAAAATGCACCATTTATGTACTTTCAGAAAATGATGTCTCTGTAATTATTATCACCATTAATATATATTCATATAACACTGTGAAGACACATTTAATACTATGCAAGAGCATATTCCTTTATCATTATTGCTATAGAGTTCACTTTTCCAGACTAAGCACACTCAATTTTCTTCCTATTTTCATAATGGAAAATGACTTTTTTATTCATCCTTTGAATTCTCTTAAATTGTCTGCCATTCTCAAACAAAATGCAAACGTGATCCAATTTGCATTAATCCTTCAAGCTGGGTGCTGTTGGAAAAATTCATATTCATTTTTGATGGGGTTGTTCCACGAATTCAGTTCCATTCATTTATTCAACAAATACTGAGTACCTAATATGTGCCAGGCACTACTCTAAATGCTAGATATAACAGTACAAAATGCAGACAAAGCTCCCTGCCCCCGTGGAGCTTCTATTCCAATTTAGCCTTTGGATTTAAATGATAGTCTGATTAGACTATTGCTACTATGAATTCACCTATCCATATCAATTATTAAGGCCTTATTACATGCCAACTCAGAGACACAGCAGGCATAGTCAATGTCCTCAAGGAACTTATAACCTAAAGGAATTAAATAAGTCACATGCATAATAAATACATTCGATTGAAACTGAATAAATATTTCAAGAGATGTACAGGGTGTGAAAAAGAAAAAAGCAGGACTTCCATTTAAAGAAATCAGAATAAGTTTTCAAAGACAAAGGAAATTGATCTTGTTTTTAGAGGATTATATAATTGGTGGAAGAAATAACATATATAGGTACAGATTGAGGAAAATGTGTGTCATACATGGGGAGCAGTTTAGTGGAGGAAGGACATAATAACATAAATAAGTAGATTAGTGGTATGTAAAAAAGAAATCAAGCTGCCAAGGGAGAGTGAAGTGTTGAAGATAGGGGTTGAAATTTATATAGATTAATCAGAAAAGGCCTGCCTGAGAAAAGGCCTCACTTTTGAGTGAGTATAAAGAAGATGAGGGAGAAGCCTATTTAGATATCTGGAGGAGGAACATTCTAGAAAGACAGGATAGCTGGTACCAATACCTTGAGGAAGGAACATGGCTGGTGTGTTAGAGGAGCAGTAAGAAGACTTAATCAAAAGTCAGGATAGGTAATGGGTGGGATTATGTAAAACTTTATTGGTCAAAGGATGAAATTTGGCTTCTACTCTTAACGATATGAGATGAACAAGAATGAGCAGAGAAGTGAGTTTACCTGACCTATGTTTTAACTGGGTCACTCTGGCTGCTTTGCGGATAATACGCTGAAGGGAGAAAGCCTTACGTAACGAGATCAGATAGGAAGCTACTGCAGAAGTCCAAAGATGAGAATAGCTTGGACCAGGCAGTGGGAATGCGGGTATTGACAAGTGGTCAGATTCTGTATATGTTTTGAAGGGAAAGTGAATTTACTACTGTTTTCAAATTCAGTGCAAACATGATTGTACTATCGGCTTTTACAATTTTGCCCTTTTTTGCAATGTGTTTAAAAGGGAAAGTTTCAAGTTTTTCAAAGCTTAAAAACAAAAAATCATTGCCAATATATAGGCTTTCAAAGTTTCAGATCTGTCAGGAATATTGGAGACGACCTTTTCCAAACACCTCATTTTACAGAATAGAAAACCAAGGAACAGAAAGCTTACATGACTTAAAATCACACAGCTAATTAGGGTAGGACCTGGGCTGGAAACCAGGTCATCTGACTCATAGTCCAAGCTACTTTGCCTTATAATTGGTGATATTTAAGTGGTTTATACTCTTCCTTAGACATTTTATTCAATTATGTTGATTTCACAAACCTTGAGAGAGGGCCACAAGTATCCCAAACTCAAATGTCTTCAGCGCCTATGCAGATAAGAGGAAACCATGGGGGAAAGTGGTGCATTCATTGCTTAAATACACTCATTTTGCCCCTGAAGTATGCCAGCTAAATGAAATAAATTTGTGTTGCCCTCTAGTTTGGTATCTTGGAGAATGTCCATCACTGGAACAGAAGGGCAAATAAAGATATTATACTCTAATAGGGTAAACACAAATGCAGTTTAGGGATTGCAGTGTAATGTGACTTGTGCAGCTGTAAATGTATACACAGGTTCAAACACAGTAGAATGAATGAGTGATTAATGTGGGCTTTTTTTTGTGTGGGGGGGGCGGCAGTTGGGGGTGACAGCTGGGGAAGTCTCACATAGACAAAGGATATAAGAGTTGAAGAATTATGAAAGGGAAGAGGGGCTTACCAGGTGGGTAGATTGGTCAAGTTCATTCCAAAGAAAAGAAATCCGCATGTGTAAAAGCTCCAAAACAAAACGATGTGGTCAGGCTTACTTATATCATTATATATGTTGCGGGTTTTTTTGTTTGTTTTGTTTTTTATACTTTTTTATTTTATTTTATTTTTTTAAGAATTTTATTGGGGAATTGGGGGAATGGGAACAGTGCTGGGGAATTGGGGGAAGGGGAACAGACAAGTTGCTGTCCTTTTGTTCTTCAGTCTAGTTGTGGAGGATGTT